>NC_060896.1:4203888-4263888 GCF_014805685.1 Silurus meridionalis | reverse complement strand
CGCACATCAGTGAGCCGTCTTTACATGTTGGTAAGAACGAGTTCAAACCTGCATTTATTCACTGAGTTTCACTGGCACATGAGGGACATTAACATCCTGTTTCATCAACAATTTGTGGAACCTGAAACTTGTCAGTGTAGCATTCTCTTCACAAAAATGAAGGCTTTACGGTTATAAGCTGTAGCTTAGTGGTTAAGGTCTTGGAGTTTGGCACCAAAGGTTGTAAGTTCAAATCCCAACCACACCAAGCTGACACTCATGGGCCCCTGAACAAGGCCTTTAACTTGATAGCTGCTCAGTTGTATGAATGAGTTACAGTGTTGTGAAAAAGTATTTGTAATTTTTTTTCATTGTTTTGCAAAGAAGAGTTGGCCAACATTCCTCTACAGTGATCTAAAAGACTTGCCAGTTATTGCCAGAAATTGCCAGTTAAAGCAAATGCTTGCTTTTAGTTGTTGCCACCAAGTGTGGTACAAGCAGTTATTATTTTTAGGGGGCAATTAATTTTTCTAGGTTTGAACAGCTTTTTTTCCCATTGTTTTCTCATTGTTTGCAAAACTGCATTTTGTATTTACTCTGGTTATCTTTGTGTGATATTAAAATTGGCTTGATCTTGATCAGATTATTGTGTCAAATATGCAAAAATAAAAACAAATCTGGATACTTTTTTTACAGCACTGTAAATGTAAGATGCTTAGAAAGGTGGTGGTGGAATGAGGAAGTGCAGGAAAGCATAAGAAGAAAGAGGTTGTCAAAACAGAATTGGGATCGACAGAGTGATGAGAAAAGTAGGCAGGAGTACAAGGAAATGCGGAAGCAGGTAAAGAGGGATGTGACGAAAGCAAAGGAAAAGGCATATGCGGAGCTGTATGAGAAGTTGGACACTAAGGAAGGAGAAAAGGATTTATACTGATTGGCCAGGCAGAAGGACCGAGCTGGAAAGCAGTGTTGTGCTGGTTACTAAGAAATAGTAACTAGTTACAGTTACTCGTTACTTCATTCAAAAAGTACCTTAGTTACTTTGTTGATTATTTACACCTAAAAGTAATGTGTTACTGTTAAAAGTAACTTTTTAGTTACTTTTTTAAATAACGTTCTTTAATGTTCCCATTAATGCCCTTTTATGTGTTATAGTCTACAAACACAAAACTGACTTAAACACAAAGTAATTTTTAAACACTATTTTATTAAAGTCAGACCAGCACAAACTGAATATATCACAAGGATTTCTGAAATAAATAACAAAACAAGCTGAATAATATATTCACAATCAAAAACTGAAGTGGCTTCTGCATCATAAAAGCTGTTGTGTTGAGCTCTTAAACATGTTCCTTTCACAGCTGAAGTATGAAAACTATCAACAATGTAGAACACCGGGTTAGCTTCTAGCTTCTAGCTTCGTCGAGGCATGGAGTTTCTGGAGGACCTTCGACAGATTGGAGTTGCTGTTTATCGCAGTAGATACGACCTTTGAACCAGAAAGACACAGCTTACATTTGACTAAAAAGTTTTTGTCTTTATGCTCAACTAAAGTGAAATAATGAGCATATTTCCACTTTGAGAAACTCGTCTTGCTTTCGCCTTCACTCGCCATTACTGCCGCACAGACCTGAATAAACGGAGATGCCCACAGTGCGTCTTCTTCGTGTTTACAGTGGTTCATCCTCCAATCCTACAATGCGTCTCTGCTGTAAACAGGTTAGACCGTATGAAGAATGAGAAAGAGAGAAGGTTGGATAATGTGGAGATGGTGAAGCAGGATGTAAATAGGATTAGTAAGGAGGAAGTGAGAGCAGCGATTAAAAGGATGAAGAGCGGAAAGTCGGTTGGACCGGATGACATACCAGTAGAAGCATGGAGATATTCAGGAGAGATGCAGTGGAGTTTTTAACAAGATTGTTTAACAAGATTCTGAAGGTGAGAAGATTCCTGAGGAATGGAGAAGGAGTGTGCTGGTAGCGATCTTTAAGCGTAAGGGAGATGTGCAGACCTGCAGTAACTACAGGGGAATTAAGTTGATCAAGATAAAGTTGAGTTTCCTGCTGAGGAAGAGCAATACATATGCAATATTTATTTTGAGAATGTTGATGGAGTATAGAGAAGGTCAGAAGGAGTTGCATTGTGTGTTTGTGGATTTAGAGAAAGCGTACGACAGGGTGGAGAGAATAGTTGTGGTATTGTATGAGGAAGTCTGGTGTGCCAGAGAAGTATGTGAGGGTGGTGCAGGACATGTATGAGGACAGTGTGACAGCAGTGAAGTGTGCAGTAGGAACGACAGACTGATTCAAGGTGGAGGTTGGATTGCATCAATGCAAAAGATGGAGGCACCAGGAAGGAGAAAATGAGGAAGGCCAAAGAGGAGGTTTATGGATGTGGTGAAGGAAGACATACAGGTAGATGGTTTGAAAGAGGCAGATGTAGAGGACACATTAGTATGGAGACGGATGATCCGCTGTAAAGACCCCTAATGGGAGCAGCCGAAAGAAGAAGAAGAAGAAGAAGTAAATGTGAGATGCTCTAATTAAGAGTGTCTGACAAATACCATAAATGTAAATTAAATGATTAAATGAATAATACAAATGTAGGAAACAGCTGGTGATGAAAACTAGCCTTTTTACTAATGCATAAAGATTTATAAATGTTATTATAATATATATTTCTGATTCAACAATAACATTTTTTGATTCATTACTTTTATAAATATGTTATTAGTTTTGTCCAGTGGTTTTATCCATTATCTTAGATATTATTAATTAATGAGTAATTGTGATTATGTCATTGGTGGTCCACAGTTATAATACTGTATGTGTTAACTATTGGCACATGGTTTGAACAGCTGGTGAATTGTGAATCATACTTCATGCCTGATGTGTGTTTGTTGTGTAAATCCAAGGTGATTCGCTATATTACACGCTTGCGATTAGGAACAACGGTCAAACAGTTTTATCTGGACTCTACAGATGGAGCATGGAAAGACCCACTTTGCCATTATCAACACAAAACGGTGAGAGAGACGTGCAGCATCCAGCTGGTCTGTACTAAAGAACTGACATTACTCTTAATTTAGTAAAGAACCAGACTCAGCAGGAGAGTTTGGATCTATGTGCAGGGTTTAGTGGGTAAAATGAAGGTAAAAAACAGAGTAACAATAAAGGAAAATACAGCAGCTCAAGACTTCCATTCTCATTAAAACGATTTGCATATATATTTAACAAATCAGAAAGTAGACAGGAAATGGAAAATACGCAAATTACAAAACTTTTGGGACATTGTCCTCAACTGGGGCAAGAACACTGTCCTGTGGTGTAGTTAAAAGTGTAGACCCTCATGTAAATATTAAAATGCTAATGTCATGTCATTATTTATCAAATTTAGCATTATGCTAATTGGTCATCCTAGTAATTTTGAATGAATGTAAGTTTTGAGTTTAGTTAAGAATTTGTTTTTTTTTCTGGTTTCAGAGCAGAGATATGTCAAAATCTTAGCAAACCAAGGCTATCTACCACTGGATGGAAAAGTGTACTCCTTCTACATAGAGAAGAACTGGGACCAGAATCCGGAAACACCTGTCTGGATACCTCTAGTTTCTCAGATCTGCCTGGTAGTTTCATTAAACACATTGGATTTACAAGCAGGTTTCTACACAGAATAAAAAACAAATTCATAATTAATACTTCATGACTAAAAAATTATATGAATTATTATTCGATTAGATTATAGCACAGTACTATAGATTGCTCTAGTCAAAAATAGTTGACTTTCATGTCCTTGTCCTTATACTAAATCATTTCCATAGTAACACATACACCAGCATTTGTTTGGCCGACACTTCACATGAACATTAAAAATATGCCTAGATGCTAAAGTTTTCTGTGGTGAGACTCTTGTGTGAGCACTTTCTTAAAATTAACCACGGGAATGTCCTAGAATAGAATAGCCTTTATTTGTCACATATATATTACAGCACAGTAAAAGAGTGTTTAACCTTTCATGGCTTTAAAAGTCACCAGAAGTGTACATTCAGCCCGCTTCTGTTTACAGAATGTACTTATCCTCGACACTGTGATTCTGCTCACTGTCTGTAGGCGGATCGTGGTGGGAATAAAGCACTGCTTCATAACCGCTGGACATCCATGTTGACCGCACGTCTGTTTTGCGGAGATGAGAAGAACCATCTCTCATATACAGAGCTGCTGGACGTTGCTGTGCTGGAAGATACGGAATGGCAGAACACCACGATCTACACCCTCTTCAAAAATGAGTAGTAAGATATTGCATTGTAGCGAGTTCCTGACCAGGAGTTCAGAGTTATTTCCATGATGTTTAGCTATAATGTCTTTACTGAGAAGTGACCAGAAGGGCCTGCTTTTGGGTTTACCATTGACGGCTTATGCGATCTTAATCTATCAGCTGTTGGACACTTGGTTTGTGTGAGAGAGAAGACTAGAATGCTGACTTTTGCGTCTCTATCTCTCCCATAGCAACCTGAGAGCAGTGTGTGTTTACAAAATGTCTGACATCCTTCATGTCTTCAGGAGCAACGAATTCACATCTGCCACTGACCCTTTTTCTTCACCACGTCCTGGAGAGGTTCACTGTCATTCATTAAAACAGAAAGAATCAACAACTCTATTTCTGAAAAGAGCTTAAATAACTTCAAACTCTGTGTTACAGTGTGTACAAAACAGTCAAGCGCTATCGCCAGCCCTTCTAAGGTTTATGGGAAATCGTCCTGAGTTAAAAGCATGGGTTACACCCGCACAGAACCCTCTCTTGTTCAGCCACCATCACTACACACACCTCCAGGTGGACAGAGTAGAGAGCAGCAATTCGGAAAATGGATATCATGATGTCCTTCTCATGAGTCTAGGTGAGCAGTGCTTAAGTACATTCAGAATCTGTTGATTAGTGGTTTTCAAATGCATTCATTCTCTGTTGGTCAAAATGGTCAAAAATATTGCTTAAATTAAAAAATATCCAGAAATATCCATTAGAATTCTATCTGGATAACTTTGTTTGGATATGAATTTATGATTGAGCACAAAATACTAACTGTGAATCCAGGTTAAAGTCTTCTAGGATTCTGGTGATGCTACTCAGTAAAGAACTAACTGTATCACTTGGCAAAATATTGGAAATGCTGACCTATAAAATAATAAACACTGCAAAATAATGTTCAACATACACAAGGCTGTGGGTTCTAATGAACTGGAAACTGCCTGTCACAAATATAATGTTAAAGTGAAAAAAAAGAATGGAATTTACCAATATCTTTTATTTACAGCAGTAATCTAGAGGGGTTTTTGTCATCATTTGGGTTAAATAAAAATGTGTACAGAGGAACCCCGAAGCTCGCGACCTCGACAGTTTGTGACTTTCAAGTGAAAACATTTTTTTTTTCTTCTGAATTGGGGTTGTATTTTATAATCGCAGTTTTTTTCCTCCTGAATGAAACCCCATATCTATTTAAATACACATTTTCACTTTGCTGTAATTTACAGTAGATTATTTGCCAACAAGCAATTTACGGGGAGGAAACTGGAGGAAACCCATGCAGGTGCAATGAGAACTTTGATACTTTGTAGTCAGAAAAACAAACTCAGGGTTCAATTGGAGATCTGGCACTTTTCTTTTTGTCAAATAACAGGCAGGATGATATTAATCTTTGGTTTTTAGGGAATTGGAAATTGGACAGGAGCAGTCTGGGGTATTTATATTGTGTTTGGAGAAGTTTGCAGATGTATGTGCTTTACTTGGAAATTAGACAGTTAGAGATCAGGGTGAATTTTTTAGGGGGGTATGTAAAAATTGCTACCAGTAAAAAAATATCCAGTATGTTTTCTCCCCTTAGACAGTGGCAAGGTGCATAAAATCCTGGATCAGGATGGTAAACCCTTTATCATCGCAGAATATGAGCCCTTTAAAACCAGGACACACATCTCCAGCATGCTGCTTGACAGTACCACAGTAAGCCTACTATCTAATGATGTATTGTTTTAACTAGTCAGTTTTTCACTATCAGGGGAAATGTGTTTCTTTAAACATGTACTTCCTGGGCATATAGTATATTTTGGTACAGTTCAATATTTGAGTATTTCTTGTAGAAAAAACTATTTGTGAGCTCTAGCAGTGAAGTGATCCAGATCGACCTGAGAAACTGCAGCATGTACGGGAACCAATGCCAACCGTGTGTGATGGCCCGAGACCCGTACTGCATCTGGGACTGGACCGAGTGCTCACATAACAATAGGTACATGCTGAAAACTTGCTTAATTAATAAGGAAGACCTAATAAGACAATCCTATGTTATTGTTTGTGTGTGGATTATGAAAAAGTCCTAAGAGGCCATTTTTTCCTTTCGTGTTTTCTTGTGATCCCGACATAACGAGTTTTTTTGTCGTGATCACGACTTAATTTTCTTGTGACCTTGACGTAAACATCCTCCTCATCCTCGTTTTCTCATGATAAGTACTTCATTCTGTGTATTCGGCATAAAATGCTGCATGATGCTGCATCTGGAAAGAGATTTTATGATCAGTAATTAATTTTTCTGTGTATTCTGCAAAAAGAGCATGTTCTAGAGACAACATCATTGCAACATCTTTAATAATAAACATAACCATTTGAGGCAGAGGGCCTGTGGGCGAACCCGCACTGGCACAATGGTTATGGTTATTATCCATGATATGCCGAATACACAAAATTAAGTAGTGATCACGAGGAAACAATATTCGTTATGTCAAGATCACGAGAAAATTAAGTCGTGATAACGAGAAAACTTTTATGTCGAGCTCACGAGAAAATTAAGTCATAATCACAAAAAACAACTCGAGATCATGAGAAAACAAAAAAGAAAAAAAATATATAATCTATGTCTTCTTTTTACTTTAATAGGGTTACATTTATTGAATAATTTATTGATTTATTATTGCATTTATAGTTGGAAAAATCTCCTATCATTATGTCATATGCAAAATACACACACACACATACACACACACACACACACACACACACACACACACACACACACACCCACTTGTGCACACTTGCAGTGCAACTGCACTCTAACTGCAATGCATAACACCTACCCATGTATACTTGTACACTTATGAAAAGTGAAAGTGGTTTGTGGTTGTGACGGAAAACCCTTTGAATCTAAACCCTAATTATTTGAATCTAAACCCTTTGAATCTAAACCCTTTGAATCTAAACCCCAATTATTTGAATCTAAACCCTTTGAATCTAAACCCTAATTATTTGAATCTAAACCCTTTGAATCTAAACCCTAATTATTTGAATCTAAACCCTTTAAATCTAAACCCTAATTATTTGAATCTAAACCCTTTAAATCTAAACCCTAATTATTTGAATCGTAACCCTTTAAATCTAAACCCTAATTATTTGTGCACTTTTTTTTATAGATCCTTAAAACAAGACGTGAACTATGGAAACGAGTTCATATGCGAAAAAGGTAGGTGTGTGTATTTGTGTGTGAGAGAGCGAAAGAGTTTCATATCTACATCCTTTCTATACAGTATGTCTTTCTACTGTTTCTAACACAGGAAGTGTTTTTTTTCCAAGACTTGAGAGCAAATTCCGAACTATTTTTGATATATAACAAGCAGGATAGAAAAGCAACAGCTCCTGTAAAATATACACTATTTCATTAACCATTAATAAAAAACAGTAAAGTGATATAGTTTTTTGAACACAGCAGAAGTCACCAGAAATCATTTAGTCAGAATTGCAAAAATTGCCTTTGGGGAGAAATTTAAACATTCAGGCTGTAAGTGAAAACTCACTGAAATACTAATTTGCCTTTATACAAAAGAAGGAATTGTTGCTGCTCATCAATCTGGGGCGGGATTTAAGGTCATCTCCAAACATTCACCATTCTTTATGAATGGAGGATTGTTTACAAATAGAGGGCCTTAAAAAGCAGTGTCAGTTTAGCAATACGTGAGCGTTTCAGCAAATTCATTCGACGAAGAAACTGGTTAATACTCAGAGATTTGAAGAAAAACCCATAAACTACATCATGTGACAGGTTTCTGTATACACACTCACTGTGTTCATGGCAGCATTATCTAAAAAAACAAGCACATCTTTAAACACCACACCAACATCTAAACATCTAAATGGCTAACGAAGTAAATAAATCAAAGGGATGAAAAATCCAGACCTCAATCCCACAGCGATCTCTAATAGTGTCCCTTGTGCTGCTTTTATCTTTGCAGATGACCGCACAATCAGGAAGAGACACACCCTAAGCATTGTTTCTGAAGATTCTATTTTCTTCCTCAAGTGCCCTATGGAATCCCAGCATGCCTCATATGCTTGGTACCACCAGGGCATGAGAAGGGAGTGTGACTTAATTGAACGTGATTGCATTTTGCTGTTTCTTAAAATCAGCTCAATGCAGGAGGGGGTTTATGAATGTATCGCCTCAGAGAACGGCTACAACTGGACCGTCGTTGAAAAGTATGTATTGGTCTCCTCTGGCACGGACACCAGGACAAGTCATGTAGTTTTAACCTGCTTTCTCTTTCTGATCTATGTGATCTACTAGTGCTGTCTGGACATTGTGTGAATTTTCCTTAATGCCTTGTTAATGTCTTTTTTACTGATCTTTTTCTTAACTTTGAATAAACACTACTACACTACTGTTGAGTGAGTGGGTTTTTTTTTTTTGTGTGAAATAACAATGAGCTGAAAAACTAAACAAAAATTATTTATAAAAGTGCAGTGAATCAGTGAAAAGTAGGATTTCTATCATTTTTGATGGAAACAGCTGCTTTTACACTTATAGAGTAGAACAGGTTTAGTGTGTCCACACGATTAAACAAAAGCAAAAATAAAAAACTAAAACTAAATAAATAAAATATGAAAAGGACAACTGTAACAGGGTCTCTAACAGCCGGCCACAAGGGGGCGTAAAAGCCCAAATGCAAAGACGAACTTGCACAGGTTGAAAATTCCTTCAATTATTGGAAAATCCAAAAAAAGGGACACGAGGTAGCCCACATAATGTCAAGTTTTAAGCAAAGTACTAACATAAAGCGGAAAGTTAAATAGACAGAGAGATTTATAACAGCTGAAACCTATTAGTGATTAGTGAAGGGCAGATTGACTCAGTGGTGACATCTGGTGGTTGAAACAATGAACCACATAAGCAGAAACAAAAGATGGGCAGAATCCTAACAAAAATAAAGAGGTGCACATCTTCTTTCAATACTTGACTTGAGGTTTATTTTTAAGCACTGCATTCGCTTTGTCAACTTTTTAAAACTTTAAACTCTAATAATAACTTTCAAATATAATACAAAATCCACACAGAAGAGTGATATAATGTAATCTACAACTTTCTCATAATTGTAGATTTGAATGTAAAACAACCTTAATATTAAAAGAGTCTCGTGTGTACTTCATCATTGCCCACTGCTGAATTTTAATTCCAGTACTGAAGAACTCAAGGATGCATTAAATGACCCAAGTGATATTGCCAGATTAGAATATCGATAATCCTGGAAACACTTTTGAAAGTACACAGATCCTTTAGTACCAGCATTCGGTGCTTTTCCACCACCAAATAGCTGATTTAATTTCTTCTCGTAAATAAGTTCAATTCTGTTTACTATTTGACATGCAAAAATGGATGGAAAACTTCTAAATACCCATGGTTTCATCCTATGCCCTTCAATTCATATAGGTGTCCTACAAACAGAAATAAATATCAAAAGGAAGTTGCAGAGATTAATATGTACTCCTGTAATAATCTTTTAATCCAGGGGTCTCCAAACTACGGCCCGCCATCCATTATTAATTGGCCCGTATCAAAGTCTAAATATATAATGGTCTATGGCCCTCAAATATTTGCGTTGAAATATATTGTACTTCTTATTTTGAACACTAGGTGGCCGCTCCTCCCAAGGTCAGTGGGATAAGTCACATCTTTCATGGCGCATAAACTGCCTGGAGATGATGGCCATGTTCTTGGCACTGGAACACTTCCACTGAGACCTGAGAGGTCACCACGTGTTGGTCCGTACGGACAAGACATCGGTGGTCTCGTACATCAACCACCAGGGGGGTCTCCGGTCAACTACTGTCATGAACAAGGCAAGCAGTCAAAGAAAGATGTTGACTGCTGTCAGGGCACTAAGTAGACTACCGCTTTAAAATCATGCCCTTCTGCCTTCCTAAAAGAGATGTGCATCTCCATCACTGTGGCCGATGCAATTCGCATCTCAATGCATAGACAATGATATGAAACATTAAAGATACATATGAAGCAGCTTCCACTTCAATACAATGCGAATCACCACTATTATGATGCAGTGTGAGGCAATTTCGATTTGATTTAACACAATGCAATTTAATGCAACACGATGCACTGGAAAAATATGATGCTATGCAGTAGGTTCTTAGGTTCAGACAGACAGCAAATCATACATTTTCTAATGTGCCTTCTGACTTCTAATGCATGGCCCTTTCTCAAACGCCTTTGTACTGCAAAAAACTTTGCCTGTTCTGTGTGCAGGAAGTTACAGCTCTACCTCTGCCATGTTAATCTGTATTCTATGTGACTCTCAGGACACGCCTCGGTCTCCGTAGTGTTGTGATACGTCATAATCACGTAGCAGCAGCAGTGCTGAGAGAACGCGCTCGAGAAACAGTTTAGAGAAGAGAAATCAACCAACAGTGGTGTGAAAAAGTGTTTGCCCCCTTCCTGATTTCTTATTTTTTTTGCTTTTGTCACACTTTAATGTTTCAGATCATTGAACTAATTTAAATATTAGTAAAAGATAACACAAGTGAACACAAAATGCATTTTTTAAATTAAGGTTTTTATTATTGAGGCAAAACAAAATCCAAAACTTCATGGCCCAGTGTGAAAAAGTGTTTGCCCCCTAAACCTAATAACTGGTTGGGCTATCCTTAGCAACAACTGCAATCAAGTGTTTGGGATAACTTGCAATGAGTCTGTTACAGCTCTGTGGAGGAATTTTGCTCTACTCATCTAAAATCTTTCTCTCTCTCTCTCTCTCTCTCTCTCTCTCTCTCTCTCTCTCTCATTGTATATTTACATTTATGAAATTTGGCGGTCACCCTTATCCAGAGGAACTTAGTTATCTCAATTATACAACTGAGCAATTTAAGGGGTTAAGGGCCTTGCTCAAGGGCCCAGCAGGGGTAGCTTAGTGATGCTAAAAACTAAACTCAATTCCATGTAGAATACGATCCCTGGGGAAAAAATATTTTTAGACAAAAATGGCACCTAAGCTGGCACGTATGTATTTATTATAATTATTCATTATCTTCTAAGGACTTTTGCCCATTCTTATGGAAACCCATTTCTGTCACTGAATAATAATAATAAAGGTTATTGAGACTTATATCTCGCAATTTTGATTTTATTACTTATTACTTTTTTTTTCTCACAATTTACAGTTTATGTCTCCCAATTCTGAGGATAAAAAAATTCATAACTGTGAGATAACCTTTATTTATTTAGTGGTGAAAAGAGGCTTTCATACCTTCTGGCTTTGTCCTCAGTGAGTAGAGGTTTTGACTGTTCCCTGTGGTGCCAAACATCACACACATCTCTTTGTCTTTCTCTCTCTACCATTTACAGGACGTCTGGCCTTTGTTGAATGTTCATATTGTGTGTTTGCACCAAGAGAGTCAGGGTCAGGATTACAAAAAGTCTTTGTGTGTCATCAGTCTGCCTGATTGTTTTAATTATATCTCTGATTAATAAACCGAAACAAGTGTCTTATGCTGTCCTGACAAGGAACATGCAAAATTTATACTTTCCAATTTGTAATACTCTAATCAACATGGGCATGGACACAAATGTATGTTTATTATTCGTGAAACCAAACTCAACATAGAGCATAAAGACAAAATATTCTTGTAAATTATTTAAAATAATTATGGTGTTTTAAATGACACAGAACCTTTGCTATGTTTCCACACGGACCGTTAAAGTGGTGATACCGGAGAAACTGTACCTCTTATAACTTTCATTAACTTTCAGGATATTTGTATTCTATGTGAATCGAATTTTTTGAGCTTTCTATACATATATTTATTATGTCTGTGAGGCAAGTATTCACTGAGATTCAGGTTGTTTTATTTGTGTGTCTGTGAAGAGAGCTGACAGAGTCGGCAGAGAGCACCGTGTGCGGCATGTGTGCGTCATGTGTGCGTCATGTGTGCGTCATGTGTGCGTCATGGCGGATTTTGGTGCTTATTTGAGACTCAGCGCATCAGTAAAGCAAATGTTTACTGATTAAAAATTATTTTTAGTGTATATTTTTATTTTTTTTATATCTGTAAAGAGAGGACGTTATGAATAAACGTGTGTTGCGCTGAAGGTTTTAATTTATATATATATATATATATATATATATATATATATATATATATATATATATATATATATATATACAGTACAGACCAAAAGTTTGGACACACCTTCTCATTCAAAGAGTTTTCTTTATTTTCATGACTATGAAAATTGTAGAGTCACACTGAAGGCATCAAGGGCTATTTGACCAAGAAGGAGAGTGATGGGGTGCTGCACCAGATGACCTGGCCTCCACAGTCACCGGACCTGAACCCAATCGAGATGGTTTAGGGGTGAGCTGGACCGCAGAGTGAAGGCAAAAGGGCCAACAAGTGCCAAGCATCTCTCGGGGAACTCCTTCAAGACTGTTGGAAGACCATTTCAGGTGACTACCTCTTGAAGCTCATCAAGAGAATGCCAAGAGTGTGCAAAGCAGTAATCAAAGCAAAAGGTGGCTACTTTGAAGAACCTAGAATATGACATTTTTCAGTTGTTTCACACTTTTTTGTTATGTATATAATTCCATATATAATTCCACGTGTTAATTCATAGTTTTGATGCCTTCAGTGTGAATCTACAATTTTCATAGTCATGAAAATAAAGAAAACTCTTTGAATGAGAAGGTGTGTCCAAACTTTTGGTCTGTACTGTATATATTTTATTATATTTTTTATTAAAATGGTCAAACAGAAATGTGCACTGCAATAATCACGTTAATAAAACCAGTGCCGTTAAAAATAATTTGCATTTTGACAGCAAAATTATTCATATATTTATACATTTATTAATATATTAATACAAAACGAATTAAAAAACGTGTTACCTAATGAATGTACCGGGGCTGAACAACCACCATATAAAACACAAGCAGAGAAAAGATTATGACGATCATGTGATCAGGAATGTGTCTGTTCTCATCACTGACTCCCTCTGTCATTTTAATGTCTCATCCACTCAAGATGCAGTTTCCCTAAATGTGAACGATTAAAGCACTGCTGCATCACTTTCGTTAGGCGGTGATGAAGTAAGGGGTTAATTTGAATAGCAGGTATCCAAATTTTTGCAGAGAAGTAGTTTTAAATCCAAAAAGTCAATTTAGATTTAAATTATTATATTATTATTATTGAGTATTATTAAACATTGCTATGCAAAACATTAAGGATGGATTTATATTTTAAGATTTAATATTAATATTAAGTTGTTCAATAAAATTGATAGAAGAGCATGAGTGAAAGGGTGAGTTTATAGGAATGTGCTGAGACCTGAGATATTATATATCAATTATATATCAATTATACAATGAGATGAAATAAACATTTAGTGTCACTTCTTTTAAGCTTCCTGGCTGGTTTGTTTAAAAGTAGTAGCTTTTTACACGGTGTTAAAGCGAACATAGATCTCAATATATAAAGCTACTTAAAACTGCCAAGTGTTTCCTGCGACGTTCCTTCCCATCTAACAGTTGAGCAATCATTTCCCTATTTATATTGTCCATTTTGTCACTGTGGATGTGACACACAGCAACACTGTTTAGACGAGACTGTGTCTATAGTGACATACAGAAGAAAATAACAAATGAAGTACACTGCTGGACATTAACCAATAATTTGTATCCTAAATTGTTTAACACTTTAGTATGGGGAACACGTATTCACTATTAACTTTCGCCTCAAACTCTTAATTTACTGCTTATTAGCTTTTAAGGTAGTGGTTGTAGTTAAGTTTAGGTATTAGGTAGGATTATGGGATGCAGAATATGGTCATGAAGAATAAGGAATGAATATGTGCTTTCTAAGTAGCCTACTAATAAACAGCCAATGTGCAGTTGTTCATCATACTGATGTGTTACAGATTTTTTTCTATATTTTACTAATTAAATGTTTTATGTTTGGTCCATATATAATACTACAAACACTTGTGTATTAATAGATTATACATTATAAAATGTAAAAAAAAAAAACTGCAATAGCAGCCAGGTGTTCAAAGCCACATCTGTTCTCACCTGTAAAGTTTCTTGTGTGACATCCTGAATCTTCCCTGACAAACCGAGGCTGTCTGTTTCTTGCTCATTCTTGACAACACATAAAATTAGTGCAATAATGAAAGAGCAGCCCATAAAATAAAGATCAGTTCCTATCAGCATACTGTAAACATTCAACATTATCTTTATTCTTTATTCAATATGACTGATTGCCATGGAAACGTGAACGTCATGTATAGACTATCTTGTCTCTTTGAATTATAAATCACTCTGCATTTATATACATTGCTCCATTAAAACCTCAACATGTCGTGAACACACTCTCCACTAAAAAAAGTGCGGGGGACGAATTTACTTTTTATTTAAAAAAGTGCGGGGGACATGTCCCTCTAAGGGGACCTCTAAGGGGAGCAGCCGAAATAAGAAGTCAATAAAAATTTACTGTGCACTAATTAATTAAATAACAGCAAAAATGTACTCTACATATTCATATTATTATTAGTATTACAATTATTAAAAATACATAATACAAAGTTTACCGCGGTAAAATGTTTACATCTTTAGATCTGCAAGTCGACTCCTAAAGCTTCATTTCAAAGTGTCGGCTCAAAGAGTCGACTCATTTTTGCAGTATAAATGAGCTGAACGGCGCTTCTGGATTCGTCATAAACCGATGATGGCTCACAGAGGAGGAGATTTACTGCTCATATCTTTACTCTGGATTACATTTTTCGGCTCTACACTCGGGAATCATGGGTTTAAACCGAGGGTAATAGTGAACAACGAAAGTAAGAGACTTGACTCCTAACTCCATCTGTCATTTTCATATCTAATCTAACAACATATTACTTCCTACAAACTTTTTATTCTTATTGCCTTTATTGGTTTCAAGATGATCTATATGAGACACTGTCATAGGCGTAAATTTCTATTAACAGTAGTGAGGGGACAATAAATATAAAAATCTTCATGAGCAGTTTTTGAAGGGGGACACAAATAATACAGTCAAATTGTACTTATAAAGACACAGTGTCCCCACAGTGAAAAACTTTTTCTCAGGTTCAATGACAAAGAAAAACAAGGAATTAAAAAAGGTTTAAATTTTTATTTAAAATTAATTGAGACACTTAAGAACAGAATAGAAATTAATTAAACAAAAAGCTACACTGGGGTCAGTTTGGATGTAGCACAGTGCTCATTTAGTAAATGCACAGATAAACAATATGCTAATTGTGTGTTAATGTTAAATTAACATTATACCAAGTCGTCCCAAATAAAACAGTGCATGGGAAACGGCTTTGGTGTGTTAGTGTCAGTGCACTATGCTACAAACTATTGTAAACAAGCTAACGTTCACTAGATAAGTCATATTTTAATCACTAATAGAGCAGATTCATGGAAAATTACATCGATAATCAGCATTTTTACTAATTTATGAATAAGTCTGCATCAACTAGATTAAAGAGAATCACTTTATTTAGAGTGAATAAAATACCCTAGTTAATGGAGTTGAAAATTAATTGGGCCGCAGACACAACCCTGACTCGTGTGTGTAGAGTAGGTGAGATGAACTGGGAATGCAGACAGTGGGTCAAACCACTGTGAGGAAGGGGGGGAACTCAAATGTTTCTAAATGCAGTTTTTGCGGGGTTTTTCTACTTACACAGTTATTGAGGTATACACACATATTTTTCACGATAGAGAGTGCGATATTTTTTTAATATTTTTTTTGGGGGCGGTCAACCCTCGGATGGGAGGACATGTCCCCTCTGTCCCCCCCGGGATTTACACCCATGGACACTGTGTAGCTTTACATAGGATATGTATCAGTTTTGGAACGTACAGTATCATTATATACTGTAAATATATTGTTTGGTGTAAATACAATCCTGTTGTGCATAATCTGTCAAGTGAAAACTTTTGAACATGTCATTTGTTGGCATATTTGTTTCTGTAGATTAGATTTGGAGTCTCGTTTTCTGTAAAATGAGAAACTTTAAAAGGCAGTTGTACTTACTTGCTGCCTTACAGGACATCTCCAGGATCTCAGGATTGATCCTGGCATCTATTAATTGCCAAAGATGTTATGGACCTTCTCTAAACATCTATCTCTTCCAGCAGGAATTAAATTAGTACTTATCCTATTAAAATAACCTTGCGTTTCTACCTAGATTCCTCTCAAATGAGTTTTAGACTTTAGATTATTTTGGACACTTATTGTGTCTCCTAGTGAATTCAGATCTAGATTAGGACTTCTTTGACTACATACAATGTTTTAGAGCTGTTGCTATCGATTATTTAAGCAATTGATCGTTCTAGCGATTATCCTAATAATATTCCGAATAATCGAGTAATCGGATAAGAAGTACTTTTTCTTTATTATAGAGCAATACTAAATATACATTAGAAAATAAGACGAATTTAATAGAATTAAAATTAACAATTAATTTGTTTCCTTTTTAGAAGAATTCACATTTTTATTGCTGAAATTGCACACAAGAATATCTGTGAAAACCAAACCCATTTAGTGCATTAAATTTCCATATTACTTTAAGATGTAAATACAAATATATCAATAACAAAATCTTTCAGAGTAAAATTTTAGATTACTCTAAAAAGAAAAAAGGTAAACGCACTGTTTGGTGTTTTCTTTATGTTTTAGTTTGAAATGATCGCAAACTTTGGAAACGTTCTGTCGTTTTCTTTGCCCTGAATCCAATGGTAGCCCGTTTCCGCCACATCAAAAAAGTTTGCCTTATTCTGACTTTTTTCTCGCAATTCTGACTTAACTCCTTATAATTTGCCTTAGAGTTTGGCAGGTGGTGCGTCAGTTATAATGGTCCATGGGAAACGCAGTGCTCCGCATGTAGTTAAATGGACTTAAAGAAGCATCAAGGCAAAATAATTTGCTTCTGTGAACTTTTCTATTCGTATTTCTCAAATTACTCGAGGAATCGTTACGGCCCTACAATGTTTTGTGTATTATAGTTTTCATTAATTTAGTATATTAATCATTTCACACAGTCCCTTGTCTCTGCTGAAGCATTTCTAGGACAAATATATGATTGAAAGAGTATAATATACAGTATTACTGAAACTTTTATATACAGAGAGAAGCTTAATTTATGTCCAAGTGCATTATTTGGAGCTTGAAGTAAATTTGTGTTTTGTCAGATTTTGAGTGGTTTTATATTTATATGCACTCACTGAAACACACAACACATTGTTTCTATATTAATAGATCATTGTGTGTGGCTTGTGTAATGAACAGTCAATGCACAGTTTTCTATAAATAGGCATTTAGATATTATTTATTAAAAGAGTCTCCTGTATCAGAGATAATACTGTTATATTAAGTTTTCAATAATCTTTAATACGGATGTAGGTTGGACTTTGCGGTTTCTCTGTAACATGACAGTCTGTACCTTTTCTAATCATTAGTGTTGAGAGAGAATAAAAAGAAAGATGGGCAGGTGATGGAGTGATTGCTGGCTGCTATACTGTAAATGACAACAGGATTTTTTTTTCCTATAACAATAAATTTAATTTAAGTGATTTTTTAATTGTTTCAATATAGAGGACATAAAACATACTTCATAGTTAAACATGTTGTGACAGTGGCTTTTGTTAATGTTTGGTCACATGACAACTCTCCATGGTTGATTATCATTTCCCATAATTTATTAGCCCCAACCCCAAGTATTTTATTCCTTGCATAAACGCATAAATATATCTCCGTGACAACTATGACACCATGTGTTACAGTACATGAAGAACAAAAACTGTTTATTGTTGAAGTCCATATTGTTCTTGGTACAAACGTAAGCATCTGTCATAAATATACGACAGTGGCAGCATGACGATATGCAAGGAAAGATAATTAGAAGTCATACAAACTTGGTCGGTTACTCTTTGTAAAATTACTGAGTGATTTGGAATATTACCACATACACATAACAGTGCCATTTTCACCAAATACAATCATTAAAGTACACAGTAATACAAAATAACGTACCTCCAAGGCCAAATTGATCAATTAATTTTAAACACCAGATAACAAAACTACTAGACCAAACAAAAGACATGTAGTGTGTGTGTGTGTGTAAACATGGACTCCATCAGCACACTGTAACAATGCAGCCAAAAAAGCTGAATGTGGATAATGTGAAGAAACTGTCTATATAATAAATACTGCACATGTAAACCAAATTTGGTGGTTTGACTGTCAGGAAACAGTTTTGGTCTTCTGTGTCCTTTAATAACCACCAGCCAAAATGTAGTGATGATAAAGTTGTGTTGTTTCTATAGAGAGGAACTCAAGTCATGTAGAAATGCAGGGTTTTCAGCAGAAAAACATGGGAATTGCTACATTGAGAATTTCATTGGCGGACAAAAGCTGCACTGTTTTAACTGCAATGCAATGAAAAGACGAAGATCTTGTTACACTCATGATGTTTCATAATTGAAGAATTTGCACGAAACAGCTGTATAAGCGTTAAAATGAAAACAACGCAATACAGGCCACAGACTGCTCTCCTTGTGCTTGGGAATGATTTTCCCTTTCTGTAGATCTTTGTTCCAAAAACATCATAGGATCAAGTCACAAGAGTCAAAAAGTTTTCATTTTTATATAAAGTTGCATGAATTGCATTTCTCTCGCTCTCTCTCTCTCTCTCTCTCTCTCTCTCTCTCTCTCTCTCTCTCTCTTTTCTCTCAGATGCAGGGATTCTCAGATTTCGTTCAGCAGATGGAAATGTGGCTGATATCCTGAAGCTGATCCGTGATCCTATCAGTGCAAACATCTATGCAGGAACTGTTCATGGCTTGTACATGTTAAATAGTAAAAATCATCCAACACTTAAACTGGTAAACTCTATTCCCTGAACTTTATATAACTTTATATAAATTCTTTCCACTTTATATCATGTACCATACAGTATACCAGCGGTGGACAGTAACAAAGTAAATGTAATTCGTTACTGTACTTAAGTAGTTTTTTCATGTATCTGTTTTTTACTGAAGTATTTTTATTTGGGGAGACGTTTACTTTTACTTCACTACATTTCAAAGTCAAATATTGTACTTTTTACTGAGCTACATTTTGCGAAATCAGTCATTTATTTTATTTGAGTGAATAAAAACATAACTGGTCAAACACGCAGCGATCCACCAATCAGGGTCGAGCGCGCACTTTGTTTTGAACTTTTGCCTGGCGCTTGGTGGATCTACTTATCAACAACATACAGTTCAGCGTCAGTTCAACAGCAAGCAGAACATTTAGAGCTAAATAAATCAAGAACAAACTCGCTACAACACGTGACCTTATTGCACGATTTTTTTTTAAGTAGTAAAAAAAAAAAGGTTTTTGCTTATGACCATTTTAATGGATATCAATCAGTGTTTGACTCATTAATATCATTCTATTAATAGATCAGTGTGCTGAAAGTCAACTTAGAGTCTTTTCACATAAACTGAGTTGATTACGCAAGATCCAGGTGACAAAAATAATAATAGCAACATCATAGCCATAATAAATCATAGTTCTTTGGAAACTCAAGTACATTTAAAGGCCAATACTTTTGTACTTTTACTCAAGTAAAAGTTTAAAGACACCACTTCCTTTACTGGAGTAAAAGTTTAACGAGTGTATCTCTACTTTAACTCAGGTACATGATTTGTGTACTTTGTCCACCACTGTATATACTGTATATACTGTATACTATCATTTGTCTGTATTGCACTGCTTCTTATGCATCTTTGCACCATCCCTAACTTATGCTCATCATTGCACTACTGTACCCATATTTATTCTGTATATACTGTATCTTACTGACATTTATATAAAGTATGTACATATATTTAAACGTTATCTTTTTCCCATGTTTTGTGCACAATAATTGCACAGTTATACTGTATATTACTATATAATACCATATCTTTTTGACTACTGCACCTGCTTTTCTACTCTTTTTTTTTTTTTTACACCCTTGTACAAATGGACCCATACCCTCATTTACCATATTGCTATTTATAGTATGTAAATAGGCCACTTATGCACTTCTGGTTAGATGCTAACTGCATTTCATTGGCTCTGTACATGTACTTTGCACCGTGACAGTATAGCTGAATCTGATCTAATCCTATGTTATTTAAAATAAATAATAGTAAATTAGAGGTCAACCGATTCATCCAGTTTTACCATGTTTAGGCAAATCCACCAATGGTCGACCTCTAGTACTAATAATAACAAGAAAAAAGATAGAAGAAAGTGAATAGATGTACTAAACAAGAATGTAATCCAGGAATCTGAATATGCATCTTAGAGAATTGAAATTGAATTGAAAAGCTGGAAACCTTCCATAGCTTTATTTGAACTTAGTCTGGTGGGATAGGGCGTCTCTAAATTTCAGAAAGCATTCAAGCCAACACAGGAAACCAGCAGCACCCTAGAGCTTTGTTCTGTACATGGAAATTAAAATAACATGTTTTTCTTTCTGGACAGGTAAATGTGACAATAATGCAGCCAGAATGTCTGGTAAGTTTTACTCATTCTGTATAATTATTTATGCCTGTGCACTGCTTATTAATGCAATACAATCTGTATAGTGTTTAAGGATAAGCATCTTTCCAAACACACTCAAGATGGATATAAGTGTTACTAAATAGGGTGATTATAGTTTTCTAATGTTACACACACAAATAAAATCTTCTAATCAATCTGAATTTATCTTTCAGCAACGCTCTGGTGTTGGGTTTTAAACATCAGCTTATTATACCATATATGAAGCTGGATCAGTGTACTGTAATGTCTTAAACCTAATCTGGATATCTAGATATGTGTCATAGTTCTGAATCATGGCTATATTTTTTTGTTTTATGTGGATGTTGGTTCTATGGTTGTGCTGTTTAAACTGTAGACCGGCTTTTATTTAAACAAACTCTACAGTTTCCTGACAAATACTCCTTAAAGTTCACTGTACCAGGTTACACTTTGTGCAAATTCAAACATACCACCATCGTTGTATAAACCTGGGCCAGACTTTCTTTCTCTGGTTAAAAGTAGGACATCTGGTCTCAGTGATACACTGAGACCAGATGTCCTTCTTTCTATGTTCGACATCTGGTCTCACTGATACTGTTTTATCAACATCGTTTTTTTTAATTATTTAATATTTGAAAACTTTTTCAGGATTGTAAAAACATCTCTATGCTGAAAGAGGGGAGGAATGGAAATCCATTTTTCATGTGTGAAACTTATATAGAAACTACAATGTGCTGTGATGTGGTATGTTTACGATTTGGTTTGTGTGTGTGTGTGTGTGTGTGTGTGTGTGTGTGTGTATACATGATTATGCACTATGCTGGTCCTTACATTTAGCAGGACATTGACTGTGAATAAAGTTATAAAAAAATGTTTTTTTCCTGCATGCTAGAACTCGGAGAATATTCCTAATAATTGCACTGAACTGTGGCATCCATCACACATCATTGAACCGTCTTTACATGTCGGTAAGAAGGAGTTAAAACTTGCATTTATTCATAAAATAGACCGCTTTAAATTCATCACTAAGGTAATTAACCACATTTTAACCCAAAGTGCCAGTAATTATAGAGCTCACTTCATATACTGCACTTGTTGTACGCCTTTGTATCCCAACATGATCTATAGAAACATGCAGTTATGAATAGGTCTAGTTCACACAGTTGCCAGGTTTCTCGCACCATTAGGAGCCTGATTATGTTTGTCAACAATTTGTAAAAAGGTTCTGGAGAATTTCAGATGATAAGCTGTGGGCAAGGGAAGTGCAAGGAGGAAAGCGATTAGAGAGGCATTTTAGCAATTAGTAAAGATAACAGAGCTAATGACTAATCACTGATTCTGTAAGTTCGTGAGAAAATCGTGATGCATGTGTTATTTGAGTTTTCGCTGCTTTGGATTTAATCTTTAACCCACAGGAAAGATGGCATTTGCAAAGATTGAAAATATTATTACTGGCTGATTAGTACCTGAAATATCAATGTTACAGTTTATTCTCATTTTTCTCTGAGAAGGAATTACTGTACATTCAGCAAGACGCACTCTATAGATAATTCCACAATCAGTCTTCATTTGCTATTATACCTCACTCTTCCTGACTCTTCTAAGAAAATGATATTTGTGTTCATTCAGCCACAAGAGTGTTAGTAAAGTCGTACAGGTTAGGATGTAGGTGAGGAGGCCTAGGGTGCAGTCAACGTTTTAATTTATCCCAAAGGTGTTCAATTAGGTCGAGATTCAGAGCTCTATAGCAGGATATCTTCCATGCCAAGCCATGTTAAGCAAATCTTCATGGTGCTGGCTTTGTGCACAGGGTTATTGTCATAAAGGAACAGGTTTTTTTCACTTCTAGTTCAAGTGAAAGGACCATTTAACTTTACTACCTTTAAAGACCAAGGCATTCTTCTTTGTGGTATCAGTTTGGGGAAGAATCACATATGATGCAAAAATATAGATAGATATATAGACTTTTTGTTACCGAAATAGTTCTGACCTGTCAAGCATTAACAGCATGAACTTCTTCAGCAATTTGAGCTATTTGAGCAACTTAACTGTTAAACTGTGAATGTGCATTGTGCCTCTTGCCTGATGTGTGTTTTGTTGTGTGTACCCAAGGTAATTCACTATATTACACAGTCTCGGCTACTAACAGTCCAGTAGTTCCCGTTGGCACCTACAGATGGGCCATGAATAAATCCACCTTTCAAGTGGCAGTTCAAAACGGTAAGAGAGACATCTAACATCCAGGTTTGCAGTAAAATAATTTACATTAATACAGATTTGTAAAGATAAATTGGACCAAAAAGTCAAGTAAAAGCACAGCACAAACTTTGGCAACTGCACTTGTGAGAAAGATTTCCCAATCTCTAATATAAAACTTTGACCTTATATTGTAACTGGATCCCTGTGGACAATGACTATAACTGGGTAAGGGATACCAGCATGTCAATATAAAAATGCTAATAGATCTTTAACCCCTAAATCTAGCATTATATTTATTCGTCATTCTAGGATTTTGGCTAAACTTATCCATTAAGCTTCCAAATGTATTTTTTTTCTTGATTTAGAGCAGAGATATTTTAAAATCATAGCCAATAACGCAAATGGACCATTGGATGGAAAGGTGTACTCCTTCTACATAGAGAAGAACAAGGCCCAGGGGCCAGAAAAGCCCATCTGGGTACCCCTTGTTTCTCAGTTCTGTATGGTAAGCAGTGTGTCATGTTATGTTTCACAAGAAATAATATTTATACATAAAAGTTCTGCTTTTATAGAGCAAAAGTGAGATTGGAGGATGAGATCAGAGTGAGTTACAATAATATAGACAGTGTTGTAATGTCTTTATATCCTAAAAGCCACTCACTATTTACAGTAACACCCAATGCTGTGGCGTTTCAAAATATCATTCTTTCCCCAAAACCAGTTTGTGGAACTATCTAAAGGAAGCAATTGTCTGATGTTCTTATTGTGTTTTTTTTTTTTTTCAAAGTACGTTTGTCAAATGTAGGCTGTAGTAGTAGTAGGATTTAGAGAAGTAATTTCACAATTAATCTGATAGGGAACCGATGACAAAAGAGAAATTTCAGTTCTTGTGACAGTTTTCAAACTCATGACGTTAAACACAAAGTATAGCTCCGTAATTCATTTTCATCAAACACAATGTATTTACAAGCATTTGCGCCACCAGGCATGGTCATTCATCAATTTATTAATGTGTAAAAAAGCTGTAATACAATATACAAAGTCATACTATGGTCAGAATTTTCATTCTGATAAGCTCTTGTTTCTATGGTAATGCCATACACGAAGATTTACATGGCACTCATATACATGCAAATACAGAATTTTGATAGTTGTATTTGTGGATACAGGGAGGTTTTCTGTAAGTAGCTCTTTATTGAACATTTAGGGAAGGGGTCTCCATTGTCTATGTAATGTTAAGTTTTAACATGGGAAAGTAGTATTCGAGGATTTGAGTAGTATTTGAGAATCTGGTTCAGGCACTGGGTAAGGAAATTGGGTCAGGGTCTACTGTATGGGGTGTAAACTGGGGTTAGAGGTTTGGTCAAGAATTAAAATGAGGGGTCATTTTAAGATGGAGGGTTCAGGGTTAGGGCTTAGGGTAAGGCTTATAGTTAGGAATTAAGTTAAAGTTTAGAATAAATGGGTTAACAAAGGGTTAAGGTTAATGTTGGGGGTTGGGATTGGGAATTAGAGTTGGGATTAAGTATAGGTTTAGGGATTAGGAATAGGGAGTTGGAAGTTGAGTTTATGGGGAGATTAAGGTTGGGGTTAAGGTTAGAATAATGGAAAAGTTTAAGGTTAGGCCTGTCTCTAACGCTCATGACTTAACTGATGACTCAGCTCCTAAGGTAGTTTATATTACATTTAATGTGCTTAATCAGCACAGCTCGAGGACATACTCCTACACCTAAAAAAACCCTGTTAAAATTAAATAAACCATTCCTTCATCTGTAGGCGGATCGTGGTGGCACTAAATCAATGCTTCAGAACCGCTGGACATCCATGTTGACCGCACGTTTGTTTTGCGGAGACGTGAAGAACCATCTCTCATATACAGAGCTGTTGGACGTTGCTGTTCTGGAAGATGTGGAATGGCCGAACACCACAATCTACACCCTCTTCAAAAACGAGTAGTAAGATAATGCATTCTAGCGTGTTTCTGACCGGCAGTTATTTCTATGGTGTTTATCTACAATATATTTACGGATGAGTAGACTCTGGACACTGGACACTGGACACACATATATCTGTTAGCGGGAGATGTGAACTCAATGACGTGGACTTTAAATGTGCCCCTGAATGTTTATCTGATACTATAAATACTTGTACAGTGGCTAATATCTCACGGTATGCTGATTACCCCAAAGTAACACCGCACAACAAGGTTTTTATATACCTGCAGCAGAGTATTTATGTATAGTAGTTTTTATGTATAAAAGACTGTTAGCGTATTTATTTATCATTAAACAAAATGTTGTTAATGGTACACTGAGGTTCTGCTATGGGATTGTGAGACAATAGTAACTGCACTGTAAAACCTAGTATTTACTAAATATATTTTGCATGATATATGTGGTAATACTTTAAAGTTTTACTTATAAACTTTTATTTGAGTTTCTAAACCTAGCTGGACAAACTCATATTAGTTGCAATCTAGTCATAGCTAAACACGACCTACTTAGTTAGCTCAACATAAGGCCACATTAACCACCTATAGACGATTACCTTCACACACACATCTGGTTGATTTTATATCATTATGAGTTTTACATTTCAGTGAACATTGAATATGATTTAGATCCCCTCAGACGATCTTGAATGAGGCAGCTATAAAAAGTGTTAGGAAAATTACGATAGACTATAGCTAATGCTAGCAGGAAGGCTTATGCAAATGACTACGTAAGCTTAGCTGATGTTAGCTGGTTTTGCTAGCTGTGAATTGGCTTAGGTTTTTGTTTTCAATTGACATTTAGGGATATAATTGGAAAAATCCTCTCAGAAATCCTGCCATGTTAGCTCATGTAGATTATCAGGCTAAGATGAAGGACAGACCTTACCATTGACACAATGAAGGTACTCTTTGCTAATAATATAAAATTTCCTCTTTCAATGGGAAATACTTATTAATACATGACAAGCTTTAGTTCCTCAGTATGTACAATTTGAATTGCAAATAGTCATATCATCTGCTGTGTTGTGTGAACAGCACCTGTTTGAACATCAGCTGTTCAAACTACTTCTTTTATTGTTTTATGATGCACCTTGTGATGATGCAAATAATAAACCAACAATAAATTTGGACGTGAACAGAGGTTCTTCTAATTCAGGACTGTTTCCAAATATGGCTCATGCAGAAGTTTTTTCAGGGAGCTTTTTTTCTTCAGCAGTTTCTATTCCCTTAGATACTGAGAAACTGTGTGTGTGTGTGTGTGTGTGTGTGTGTGTGTGTGTGTGTGTGTGTGTGTGTGTGTGTGTGGCTAGAATGGTGACCTTTGCATCCCTGTCTCTCTCCAATAGCAACCTGACAGCACTGTGTGTTTACACCATGTCCGACATTCTTCACGTCTTCAATAGCAACAAATTCACATCTAACGCTGACACTTTTACTTCACCGACTCCTGGACAGGTACACTTTCAGTAAAACACAAACTTTACTTCACAAACTTTATCTCTGCACCGAGCTTAAATAAGTTTAAACTGTGTGTTACAGTGTGTACATGACAGCCAAACGCTGTTGACATCCTTTATGAGATTCATGGAAAGTCGTCCTGAAATGAAGCAGTGGATTAAACCTACACGGGACCCTCTGATGTTCAAACACCATCACTACACACACCTGCAGGTCGACAGAGTGAAGAGCAATAATATGGAAAATGGACATCATGATGTCCTCCTTATGAGTCTAGGTAAGCTGGTGAGAATTCTGTTTAGCCGAAAAACAATAGTTTTACAGAAACTTGACTGTAAACAAGTATTACATGACTCATGTAATGTAAGAACGGGGGTGGATTTGGACCAGCCGCATTGACTTCTGGACACAATGCATGTTATGTGTCATTGGTGTCGAAGGGGATATAGAATGTGGCTTCAACTCATGTCTGAGAATGACCTCAGGACTAAAATAGCTCTTTTCCATGCACATTGTTGGACAATTGAAGCACTCTTATGGCAGATGCACGCCACATGACTTTTCTCACCTGAACAGATTTCTGTAATTGTTGATGTAACTATAATACTATTTGTCCTGAATGGTTCAGATATACAGCAGGAAATATCTTTTTTAGAGATGTTTAACTAGCTATATTTATTAGTTGTAAAGAAATCTGCAACCACACCCGATATCATTGGATTCTAATTTAAATATAGTCTAGAGTGGAGTGTGTTCTGCATCCACAAATCATCATGTAGGTGAGAAAAGGTAACACTTTATACAAGACAAAAACAGTTTAACGATTCACTTCAATTATATATTTTAGAATAAATACATAAACTCCTGATATAAAGACATTTATAATGAGTAGGGTGAGACCCAGACTCAAAGGGAAGATATTTTTTTGTATGAGTGATACTGGATAGTGAGGATGTACAGTAAATCTAAAAGTAAAACAGGAACTTTTTTTTTACTGCAGTATGAGCCGCATGGTCATTTCTGTCTTTTCATTATAGCTACATAAAAACCTGTTGTCTCATAGTGAAGATTGTGTTCAGTAATGACTTGAATGCAAATTGTTCTTAGCCGTTTGTACCATCTACCATTTCCGTTCTGGCTCAAAATCGCCACACTGCCACAGGACAATGGCTTGGAATGATTTACAAGAATACAATAACTTTAGCCCTTGTTCTTCCCCTATTGAGATTGTACTTATGCATCATAAATCAGGTATGGGTGACTTTTAAAACATCAGTCAACAAAATGTCCAGATCTCTAGGGTTATTTAGCAGACGGAAAATTGTTAACTCGCTTACGCCAAAAAAACACGTTTCCTTTTTCAACAAAAAGAGGAAGAGGACAATTGTTGTGTACTTAAATAGTGATGTGAGAAATGTCATCTTTTTTTAATCTTTTTCTATTTTGACTTTTTGTTACATCGCTTTGTTCATAAAAGGCTTTTTTTTTATCAAGTGACAAACAGCAGACTGGGGTGTGGGAGTAGGCTGTGAGTTACTGATAACTGATACAGTGTTTGGAACAAATACTGTATAAAGTAATGCGGAACAGTAGACTTCAACCCCTTTAAACATTTTCTGCTTCTTAAAATTGCATGTTGCATTAACCAGAAGTATAACCAATATATTTGGAGATTTATATCTTATATTCTTAGTGAAAAGGGTTAAAATATAGTATATAAATGCTTGTTGAACTCTTTTGATGGGTGTGTCTGGGTGTAGACATAAATAAAACTCCTGTTATTAGCATACTTTGGTGTTAAAGACAGAGTCTGCATGGGGTTTAACTTTGAGCAGCACATTTGAACTAATCCAGGATTATGTAAGTGCTAGTGGTAAGTCAGTAGTTAAGACATTGGGCTTTTGATCAGAAGGTCATGAGTTCAAATCCCAGCACCACCAAGCTGCCACTTCTGGACCCTTGAGCAAGGCCTGTAACCCTCACCTGCTCAGTTGTATAAATGAGAATTGAAAGTGCTGTGAAATTTGGCATAAGCTCTTATCCGGAACATATTCCAAATTTTACAGCATATTATGTTACTTCCGCTGTAGACCTTGAAACCTTATAGCTATATTTTGGTATGTAGCTCTTACAGAGAGCAAAATATGAAAATTCACTTTAGACCCACGCATCCTGCAAAGTGTGAATTGCATTCTTCTGATGTTTCAGTCATTCAATCAGTTTATCTGGTTCAGGTCATGGAGAATATTCTAGAAAAACATGAAATTTCACACATCTCAATAGAAGCAATTGACCAATGTTGCTTAATCACCTACTGAGATGTGAACCTAAAAGAGCTGACCAGGATAAGTTGGAAATGAGAAGGGGTTACTTTTGTACAAATTATACTAGTGAACTCTTCTGTGTGTATCATGACTCGTAATTAGCAGCAGGTGAACAGGCGATGGGAAAGGTGAGTTGCTTGAGACACTGCATTTACTTTTACTTTTATGGCATATCTCAGACGCTTTTATTGACTGAAATGTAGCTGAGCAGTTTGATGGCTAAGGGCCTTGCTCAGGGGCCCAGCAGTGGCAGCTCGGTGGTACTGGAAATGTTTACTTCTCTGATCAGAAGTCCAACGTTTTTACTTGCTGGGCAAAGAATTTACATATGACAAATAAATTTAATACTGAATTTACAGGCAATAATAATAATAATAATAATTATTATTATTATTAGGGCCCGAGCACCGAGGAGCAGGCCAGAATGGCCTGCACCGAAAGGTGCGAAGCCCTATTGTTTTTATTATTATTATCATCTGTCTTTTTCCAAAAAAAGGTACAGGTATTGTAAAGTAATGAAAAGATTTTAAGGTCAGATATGCACACTAAATAAACAAAAATACACCTTTACTAATACCAACAAAGCTACAAATATGGGCGCCTGTATTTTTAAGATTGGAAAAATAATATTTATACTTGCCAAAGAATGACGACATATATAAAACACTGGGAGTATACAGAGTCTGATATTTCACCCTTTCAGAAACTGACATCATTTTTATTCAGTCACACTCTTGGCAGCTCCATTATATTTTTATCAGTTGCTTTGGAGAATTTCTCAAATCATCCTTAATATTTGCAAACCAGTGAGTGAATTTCTCAAAACAATGTGTACAAACAGCACAATACAGTGGATTTTTTGCAAAAGTCTGTACTTTTATCAAAATCCTCAGTTCATCTCTTAAAAGTAAGTATTTGTGTCAATGAACATCTCAATGAACGATTTGTTTAGTCATGTTGTCAGATTTCTTGATATAAAAAAAAAATCAGGTGTAACCAGTTTAATATATTTTGATCAACATGACCAACAACTGATAATGTAGGAAACAGCAGACACTTCAACAATCGAAAAATGTACACAATCGATTAATTTAATGTACTAAAGCATTCGCAATTTGAACTAAGCAACAAATGAAATGTGCTTATGATGAGCACAAATGACTAAATGATGTGGCGTTCCTCCTTGTTTTTTTCCTCCATATATCAGTATTTTTAGATGTTCTTGCTTAGATTGTGCTACACTCTGACACCAAATATTGACACCGTTACCCATTAAATATGCTGCGCCATCAGATGGTTACAGTTGCACGTGACCTTTTTCTTTAAAAAAAAAAACAGCATTACTGAAGTTCATGCATCAGCTAATTTTCAAAATCCTATTTTGGTTTCAACATCAGTGTTTCATCTGTCATTTTATGTGACGTTGAACAAGTCAGTACTTCTGAAATTAATAAGGGGTAAAATCAGGATATTCAGTTTCTGGAAAATAATTCAAATTAAGGGTGGTAACAGTCATCATGCTTTCTGTTAGGTTGCATCACCACCATGTTAAAAGCTTTCCTATAACAGCCCACACCTCTTTTAGAAAAAGATTTTCTAGAAATTTCTCCCACTTTTTTAGACAAAAATTATCCAAAATTAACTTCTCACTTAATACTATTTCCATACATGTTATATAAACATTTACTTACAGGAAAAACAGAAAAAAGTGTGATTCAAAGTGGAAATTATTTAAGTATTAACATTAATATTAATGGATTTATTATTGTCTTTAGCTAATAAGGCAGTAGAAGCTTGTTGATGTCTGTAAAATGTGGTTTTTTAATGGTCCATATGATATAGTCACTGTTACTTCAGTGGACTTTTGGATAAAAACATCCTTCAAGCAACACGATTCGTGCCTGGTATAATCAAAAGGTGGCATATTAAAGCTTAAAAGGCATTTAATGCGTCAAAGGTTAAGAGTTCTGTCTGTAGGAAATGTGTTAGTAGAAAATATTGGGGCCCACGGTGCTCTTTACCTTAAATAAACCCACGGTTGGTTAGTCATGTATCACCTACGCCCCTAAATAAAGCCCCTAACATGTAGTTTCCTTTCCCTGTAGTCTTTTTAAGTCAAGTGGGGTTTTTCTGTTATTTAAACTATATACAATGCAGTAGAAAATTAAATGAAACCAGGACCAATGTGCTACATGTACATCAGTCAACGTAAATAAGCAAAGAGGAACACAAAGTACAGAAAACTTCCGAAATAAAAACAATCCAAAGTGCATATGTAAAACATTTAGTGCAAATAAAAAGGGACAACATGAGACAAGGAGACAGTAAACACCCACTGCAAAAAAAAAAAAAAAAAAATCCCATTATGAATGAATTCATCAGAATTTCCAAAGAGGTGATACAGAATATTAAATCACTTATACGGGTAAAATCACTGTGAGTGGAAAATGTGTAATGAATAATACCCTGGTGGGGTGTGTGTATGTGTGTGTGTGTGTGTGTGTGTGGGTGTGTGGGTGAGTGGGGGGTTTTGAAATCATAGAAAAATAATCAGTGATATAGTGGTGTGATGTAGCCCACTACTACATCAAGTGGAGTGAGTTTTGAGTTCAAAAGAGTTTCTTCATTATATATCAATGCTTAGCATTTTTATTTATTCAATGCATTTTTTTATTGTATTGTATCGTTTATGTAATGTAAGGGAATGTTCATAAAACGTTAGTTAATGTTATCACTTACATTACAGCAGCTGTAACATTCATTCCCTCCCCAGCCTCTATTTTTGTCTTAAATTGTTGATTTGTTTATTCATTTGATATAGAAAAATAGAGAATTTCACGTTTTTTTATGATGTACTTTATACAACAAATTCTGTCACTAAGCAGCTTTACAAAACTAAATGTACATTTAAAGTACAGAAATGTGTCCACCTCTAATGTATAAACAAGCAAATAAATCTGTAATATGTTTTCTCTCCTTAGAGTGTGGCAAAGTGCACAAAATCCTGGAGCAGGATGGTAAACCTTTCATCATCGCAGAGTACAAACCCTTTAATACCAGGACACACATCTCCAGCATGCTGCTCGACAGTGTAAATGTAAGTGGGCTTTGATATTAAACTACAGTAGCGATGATACAATCAAAAGAGACTTACGTGAACCCTGTCAGCTGGAGGAAATTTACTTTTTTTACATTAGAGTAAGTAAATAAAAATTTACTTTTTTTAGATTAGATACTTGGTCAAGAAATTTCACAAGACGTAAACAAATGATTAAAGTACATCTACGGCATCTGGCGGATGAGCTTATCCAGAGTGACTCACAAAAGTGCTGTAAAGTCTAATCTTGGATTATTTAGACACTGACTCACAATACATCAGTCGAAAACTATGGTAAGAGATAAAAAATAGACAGACGAGCTAATTTAAGAACCACTTCAAATGGTGGGTTTGAAGACTGCTAGAGACTCAGACGTTGCTTTCAAGTGGACGTTTGTTCCATCACCTCAGTGCTAGAATAGAAGCATGTGGAGTATGTCTTTCTCCAATCCTGGGAAATGGTGGGACGAGTGTTAGAGGATAAAGGGAGTATGATGTTGTGTGGGATGAAATAAGTGCTGTGTGGTTTGGGGTTGCTGGTATGTTTTATCATAGCCGTTGGGTGGTATGGGAGAACCAAGGAAGACAAGTTGCAGATCAGTTGCAGATTAAATGTCATTCAGAGGCAGAAATGAGTTGCAGAAGTTCAGTTTTGAGATGGCAAGGGACTGAACAAACACCAGAGAAACGAGAGACAGTGTTGCTCTATTCAACGTTGATACCGTCAAAATGTTTTTGCAAACCCAGACATCTGTAACATCTTACTCATTATCATGATTTCATTTTCATGTGCAACTGCAGGAATTTCCCTAAACAATCAGACAGTGGCACGGGAGTCTCGGGATGTACTCATTTCCAGATCGATGAATTATTCAAAAGATCTGATTAGTTGCAAACCGTTTGTAAAAATGCATTTATTTTATGAAGGCCAACCTGAAACGAGCTCAAAAAGCCAAAACAATACTCTTTAAGGATTTCTTTCTTATTATTAATAGATAAAATTTCGAGCATTTGATCCCTTACTACCCCATGCCACACTGTTAAAGTAGAGATGTTTGATTTCTGTCTACATATTTTTGTTCTTTCTGTAGAAAAAGCTTTTTGTGAGCTCCAGCACTGAAGTAGTCCAGATAAAACTGGACAACTGCAGCGTATACGGGAAATCCTGTGAATTGTGTGCACTCGCCCGAGACCCGTACTGCAGCTGGCACATGCACGAGTGTTCAAATATCAGGTACATACTTTAATCTGTTCACATCCTGGAAAAGTAAATTACACTAAGCAAATATATACATATATATATATATATATATATATATATATATACACCGTGATCAGGATAACTTTATGGCAACCGATCAGGCATAACATGACCACCTGCCTAATATTGTCAGTCGTGACCCATCGATCATCAACAGCATTACCTTTTACAGCAGTTTGAGCTACAGGAGCTCGTCTGTTGGATCGGACCACATGGTTCAGCCTTCGTTCCTTACATGCATCAATGAGCCTCGGCTGCCCACGACCCTGTCACCGTTTCACCACTGCAGACCAGGAATATCCCACAAGAGCTGCAGTTCTGGAGATGCTCTGACCCAGACGTCTAGACATCACAATTTGTCAAACTCGCTTAAATCCTTACACTTGCCCATTTTTCCTGCTTCTAACACGTCAACTTTGAGGACAATATGTTCAGTGCTGTCTGATATGTCCCACCCCATTACATGAAAAAAGTATTGGGACAGTTGACCTTTCTACCCATTTTTGGTTTGTCCCCAAACTTTTGCCATAAATTTGGAGGCGAACAGTTGTATAGGATGTTTTTGGATGCAGTAATATGACATTTTCTATGCAATTGAACTACAGAACTCAAACCTGTTCCAGCATGATAATGCTCCTGTGCACAAAGCCAGCTCCATGAAGATATGCTTTACATGGGTTGATGTGGAAGATCTTGAATGGCCTTCTATAGAGCTCTGACTTCAACCCTATTGGGAGAAATTGGAATGCTGACTGCACTCCAGGCCTCCTACATTTACCTTCACATTTACAAGCAGACACCCTTATCCAGAGCGACATACAAAAGTGCTTTGAGTCTCTATCAGTATATAAAGCAACACTGGTTGCAGCACATAGTTGCAGACTTCAGCATACCATCAGCCTAAACTCTAGTTAGGAGGAATTATAGCACTTTTTATGAAAGGCATAACTCAGACAGCTTACCTGTATCAGTACCTGACTTTACACACGCCCTTGTGGCTGAATGAGCACAAATCTCTGTAAACACACTACAAAATCTAAAGTGGAGGGTATTATAACACGTACAGCACATACGACTCATAGTTCAGAAGTTGGGTTGGGCACTTTAACACACTGTATGCAGAAGTAGCAAATGGTGTTAAATGTCATTATTCTTTTTGTTTTATCTTGTTGCACCATCGCTTCAGTTGCAGCCTGATCTCATTTTGATGCAACAATAGCATTTTCAACAAACAATTTTTTTGCACGTGATATTATAAATAATGCAAAAAGCTTTAACCTATACATTAATAACAATTAAGAACATGGCGTGAGCATTCTGTTGCAAGCCTGAGAATGTGTGCGTTTCCCCAAATGCTGACCAGCAAATATAAGGAAGGTAGAACCACCACTGACTGCTATTTCCAAGAATTGCAAGACACCATATGTAACACATATGTCAGTGTGTCTGAGAACTTCTCTTTTGTTTTTCTTGATAAGTTAATACCCTAAGAAAAAGATATTTGTATTGGGAAAGTGAGCGTCTTACTGCATCCTATAATTCTCCTGAAAATGCAAATACTGACTTCCGAATGTGGTCTGATGATGGTGTTTTGTTCCAGTATATAGTATTTTCGGTGCAACACCTAAAACTATTTCCTTCCTGTCAGAGGAAAGTGTCTTTACAAGGTTGATGAGTTCTGACAACCATCAAAGCTTTTATGAGGACCCGTTCAAGATAACTTGAAATGGAACAACTCAGAAGCTACTGATTTAAGGATAATCTCATGTGTGAGATGTCATCTAGTGAGAGAAATGAAAGTGGTGAAGAAACGATAATAATCTGATAAGTGAAAGATGATCTAGTGATTGAAAAGATACCAATGAGTGAATATTACAGATAGACGTACTGGTGATGTTTTATTATTTCACGTTCCGGTCCAAATCAAATGCACTTTGTCTGGAAGTCAGAACTTTATTTTTGGTTTAGCTAACATCGTTTACTCATTCTCTAAATTCACGCCTCTCACACACTCAGCCAAACACACACATTACACCCCTTGCCCACAAACACACACACACCCACACACACACACAATTAAACTTGCAGCCCTCCTGCACATTCTTCAGTGAACTTCAGTGAAATAACATTCTATTTCTATCCACATTGCATCTATTTCCTCTCGCTTTGAAAGAAGAGGAAACAGAGAACCCTTTATACACCTTTCGACGGTTACACACAGAAACAGAAAACTTCATTCCAATGATTGTATATACAAATAGCGCATTTTAAAAATGTTTAATTATTATATAGAAATCTAACTTTTTGTTCTTTTTGTTTTTCATAGATTGGGAATACAAAATGTAACCCATGGAATTGACTCGAAATGTAAAGGTAGGTCTGTGTGTGTGTGTGTGTGTGTGTGTGTGTGTGTGTGTGTGTGTGTGTGTGTCCCTAAACTGAACTCAAACCCATGTGCTGCACTATTTCCGTAATTTGTGCAACAAGTAAGGTTGATGGGGATGAGGTCATGGCTTTTTGTGGGCCAGTCAAGTTCTTTCACACCAAATCACGCTTTTGTGTGCACCATTCTTCCAACCATGTGTTTATGGCTCTTGTATACACTGGGTATATGCATATTGTAATAGAAAAGAGCCTTCCCCAAACTTCCCTTAAAAATTTCCCAGTCACTGGAAGTAAGGTTCTTAGCCCAGTCCCTGAAAAACAACCCCATGCCATTACACCTCCTCCATTAAACAATACAGTAGGCACTAGGCAGTCATGCAGGTAACATTCTTCTGCATTTCACTAAGCTCTTCAGAACAAGTTTATTTCTATAGCACTTTTCACCTCAGACATTGTCTCAAAGCAGCTTTACAGTATTTTAAGAGTTAAGGTTAACAATGTGTATTTATCCCTGATGAGCAAGACTCAAAAATGGAACTCATCCTTATTTGGGTGACATCAAGAGTGTGATTATAGTCTTTAAACAATACAGAACACTGGAGAGTGAGAATGAACATGAGCACTGGAATGTAAGATTATGAGTAATGATCTTTTACAGCCATTTGTGGTTATAAAACTAGAAGCTACTGAGCAACTGTTGAAAAATGCAGATTGCATGGCTACATGAGTAAATACACCTGTAGCAATGAGTCTGATTGAAAGCCCGAAATTGAATACTTAAGAGATTTGCCCCGTACATCTACGATTTTATACTTTAAATTGCATAATCAGTAGTCAGATCTGAAGGAATTTGTAGAAACGAGCCCAGAATTCTCCCCTTTTGTGTGTTCTATTCTTCAGTTCAATCCTCAGGTCCTCGTAAAGATCTGCTTTATTTATAGATAAATACTGGTTTCATTGTCTTCATGCAGCAGAAATCCATTATGGCACACACACACACACACACACACACACACACACACACACACACACACACACACATACACACACACACACACACACACACACACACACACACACACACACACACACACACACATCATTTACCACTGGTCAGTCTATGTGTGACACACATACACAAACCCACAAACACCCACACACACTTCCTGCTGCATGTTAATCAGCAGACTGACTTAAAAACAACATGGCATAACAAATCATGGAAAGTTTATTTTATTCGTAGAAAAAAAAATATCAAACATTTTTACTGCAATTTTCCTTTCATTCATTAATCAAAAATATGTTTTGGAGATATCGTGAATAAAAATGTCTGCGCTTCTGCCCACATTGCTGTATCAGTGCTGAATCTGGTTATGTGATGCGTATGATGGCTGGTTTCCTCACATGTGCAGAAACAAACAATTCTTTTGCCCAAGATTCAGTCATGGGATGTTTTTCAGTCATGTCTATGGAGGAACATAATGTTATGGTATGGTTTAATTTTTAAATAGAGTTTAATCTAATATTGTGAATCGGCTTTTTTCTTTACCCACAGAAGTGATCCAGAGAAGTGATTTCTTGAGGTTCGACAATCTTAACATCATTCCTCAAGACTCAAAATTCTACTATAAATGCCCCAAGGATTCCCAGCATGCCTCATATGTTTGGGAACACGAGGACAGGCAAATTAAGTGTGTCTGCGATGAGGAGAACTGCTTTTTGCTGATCGACAGAATGAGCAAAAAGGACGTAGGAAAGTATTACTGCATCGCCTCAGAGAACGACTACAGCAGGACTATCGTTAGTCTGGAGCTGCAGATGAACTCTGGCTCGGACACCAGGACAAGTCACGCAGCTTTAGCCTGCTTTCTGCTCCTGATCTATGTGATCTACTAGTGCTGTCTGGATGTAGTGCCATGCAGTGTTTTCCAAACCTGATCTTATGCTAACACGGTTTCATTCTCATTAGTGCATATACACTGATCCGGCACAACATTATAACATTAAGACAGGTGAAGAACAATGATGATCTCTTCACCGTGGCACCTGTTAGTGGGTGGGATTTATTTATTAAGGAGCAAGTGAACATTTTTGTCCTTAAAGTTGATTTTAGAAGTAGGAAAAATGGGCGAGCGTAAGGATTTAAGCAAGTTTGACAAATTGTGACGTCTAGACGTCTGGGTCAGAGCATCTTCAAAACCGAAGCTCTTGTGGGATGTTCCTGGTCTGCAGTGGTCAGTATCTATCAAAAGTGCTCCAAGGAAGGAACAGTGGTGAACCATTGGTGAACATGTGAGAGTAAAGGCTGGTCCATATGATACTGCTGAAGACGTTCATGCTGTTAATGCTGACTGGGTCAGGACTGTTTTGTCAGCAAAAGTGGACCAACACAATATTAGGCAGGTTGTCATGATGTTATGCCTGATTGGTCACAATAAAGTTATGCCTGGTCCGTGGAGTTTTTCACGTGCAGTTAAACCCAAAACCTAAATAATAACCTGGGAGCAGAAGGCATACAATAACACAAGAGCATGCCGACACTCTTCCTGTGTTGAGATCATCCGTCTTAGAGAAAAAACTTGTGTTGCTTAATTTGGGTTTGTGCAGACAGGGAGTGGTAAAGCGATTGCTTCACTGCATGAGCTTATAAGCAAAAATATGATTACAATCTACCGCAAAACTGTGAACTCATGCAATTATTTACGTATTATGGTTTCACTGAACAGTGTACTTTAACATTAAGATATTTATTAATATATAAACTATATAATAATATAAACTATTAGAAAATATGAAGAGCCCTCAATTTGTCAAACATACTTGACAGCACAGTGCAATTCTTTACTTCGCATATCCCAGAGATTATTCAGGAAGCTGGGGTTAGGGGCTTGCTCAAGAGTGGCAGCTTGGCAATACTACTGCTTAAACCCCCAACCTTCTGAAACTTCAAGAACCCAAAGCTTTAACCTCTGAGCTCCCACATCCTTATTCTTAACTACTAACAACATTTGCACAGTTTCTCTTTCACAATTGTTTATTATTTATTAATAATTGTATTTGTTAGGGTTTTTTTAAATGACTTTGATAGAAATATTGTTACATGAATTCTCCATGTGCAGACGGAGAGGTTCTGGATGGGAACTATCTTCATGAATATCAGATTGCATACACGGAAATAATCCATAAATGATAAGTTATGAGGTGGTATCAGAAAGTTTTCAAGACTGGCTCTGTATACAAAAAAAAAACTTTATGTATTTACGTTTATACATTAACCTCTTCATAATAGTCCCCTTGGTTGAACTTGTTGAAGGTCTTCCTGATCTCTCGTCGTCTTCCAGTGACGTTTTTCCTCTCTTAAACGATGTCAAATGTATGTCATGTCAAACGTCTCTATAGCAGATTTGCCCACTTTCACGCAGAATTTTTTTTTATGTTCTAACTTGCTCTTCAGGATGGAATTGGAGACGCATGTGGGCGGCACCATTAGTCTCGAAAACATTTTGATACCACCACTTGAATCATCTCACAAAACTCCCAGGATAGAGTTTGCACAATTTTAAAGAATGTAACACTGTCAGGTCAGTACCAGATTGAAATTGTGCTTCGCAATCAGCATTTCAAACCTCGACTTCAACTCCCAACACGCAATTCGACGTTTACAATAATACTGATACTGAGTAGTTACACCTGTATTTCATTTTATTTCATTTCATTTCATTTCATGTTCACTCACAAAAAGTACAAACTGCACCATCTCTGTCCACTTACTAGAGAGACCAAAGATCACTCAAAATCTTCCAAGCTTTATTTTCCATTCCATTGTCTCTTTTTTATAATAAAAAAAAAAAAAAAGCATTCCTTTTTAACAAGCTTGTTCAGTATGTGCCAGGATCAGACCACGGTTAACTTTTTCTTATTGATCACAGTTAAAGTATATGTCAATTAGGCAGTGTCCTAATCTAGCTTGCTTTCTAGCTCAGAAATGAAAATGCATATATGCGTCATTACCCACAAGATATTTAAATGGAAATAGAGTAGGAGTATAGATACTGGTTTTAGTCTGGATTTTTTTACGCTGTTGGGTTGTGTGCGAAACAGAAAGCCACCACTTTCCGATATCTTGTAAAGACAAAGTCATTCTGATTGACCTTGGTTTTTCAGTACTTGAACTGATTTTCTGGGAAACAGAATCAGGAAGAGAAATTGCAGGGGTGGAGAAGTGAAGCAACTTGAGATTAATCGAAGGAACTGAACAAGCAAATTGTGTGATGCCCACAACGTCATTGTTGGGATATGGCCACGTTTAACTCTGTGCAGCTTCCACTCTTCTTTTACCGAGAAGTTAACTCAGTGGTTAAGACATTGGACTTTGGATCTGAACCGTCATAAGTTCAAATCCCAGCGCCACTAACCTGCTAATGCTGGAATGTTCCTGTTCATGTCTGATAATAAATTCTAGCTGTTTACTTTGTTCTATTGGTATAAAAGATTTGCTAATCAATGCATTCTGTTTTTATTTGCGTTCTACACAGTGTCCCAAATTATTTTGAAAAAGGATGAGAAAGAACACACAAGTTTTATTTGTGTCCACTTTAGACCCAATCAATAATAATTAAATTGTGGCTAAAAAAGGGCTCAATCAACAGCAAGAAGCCGACTAATGCTATTATTAGCGTATACTAGCGCAATTGGATTGAGAAGATGTAAGACTGTGTTTGCAACTACAGTCCACCATATGGGTCTTATGATTGTCCAGAGATCCTTTGTTCAAATCAGGTGTCATCCTTTGTATTTTTTTGTTAGCTTAGTCTAGTTTGTTTTGCTGTTTGTCACGTTACTGTATTTAAAATACAGCCTAAAGTAATCTCTTTTTCTTCTTCAGCACTGTCCATGTCTTCTATGTCTTGTCTTTTCTGTTGTGTTGAGTCATGTTCTGTTTGTCAGTCGGTTTTGCACTCGATCATTAAAAGCCATAACCACGCGCTAACCTCTGGTCCATCATTTTTAACTAAATACCTAAATAATAATATAATAATAACATAAAATACATATATACATACACATATATACATATATATATATATATTTATAAGAAGCATAAAGATGAATAAAAAGTAAGTAAAACATCAGAAAAAAAAGATATTAGCTTTGATAAAGTGACTCAGAACAGTTTGGAACGGTTTCATAAGTTTAAAGATAGACTGAAGCTGAAAGAGAAAAAAAAAGGTGACAGACAAGACAGACAGTTAATAATAGAGTGATAGAAAGACTTGTGTGAAGTCAGAGAGAACAACAAGAGAGAGTTCTTGATAGACTTATGGAGGGATAGATTGAATTAGTGTTACATATACAGTAATGATGAAGTGAAAGAGTTACAGGTACAGCGATAGAGGGATAGATGAAGTGAAAGTGTTACAGGTACAGTGATAGAGGGATAGATGAAGTGAGTAACAGGTACAGTGATAGAGGGATTGATGAAGTGAAAGTGTTACAGGTACAGTGATAGAGGGATAGATGAAGAGAGTGTTACGGTACAGTGAAAGAGGGATAGATAAAGTGAGTTTTACAGGTACAGTGATAGAGGGATAGATGACGTGAGTGTTACAGGTACAGTGATAGAGGGATAGATAAAGTGAGTGTTACAGGTACAGTGATAGAGGGATGGATGAAGTGAGTGTTACAGGTACAGTGATAGAGGGATAGATGAAGTGAGAGTGTTACAGGTACAGTGATAGAGGGATAGATGACGTGAGTGTTACAGGTACAGTGATAGAGGGATGGATGAAGTGAGAGTGTTACAGGTACAGTGATAGAGGGATGGATGAAGTGAGTGTTACAGGTACAGTGATAGAGGGATAGATGACGTGAGTGTTACAGGTACAGTGATAGAGGGATAGATGAAGTGAGTGTTACAGGTACAGTGATAGAGGGATGGATGAAGTGAGTGTTACAGGTACAGTGATAGAGGGATAGATGAAGTGAGTGTTACAGGTACAGTGATAGAGGGATAGATGAAGTGAGAGTGTTACAGGTACAGTGATAGAGGGATAGATGAAGTGAGTAACAGGTACAGTGATAGAGGGATTGATGAAGTGAAAGTGTTACAGGTACAGTGATAGAGGGATAGATGAAGTGAGAGTGTTACAGGTACAGTGAAAGAGGGATTTATGAAGTGAGAGTTTTACAGGTACAGTGATAGAGGGATGGATGAAGTGAGTGAGTGTTACAGGTACAGTGATAGAGGGACAGATGAAATGAGTGTTACAGGTACAGTGATAGAGGGACAGATGAAATGAGTGTTACAGGTACAGTGATAGAGGGATGGATGAAGTGAGTGTTACAGGTACAGTGATAGAGGGATGGATGAAGTGAGTGTTACAGGTACAGTGATAGAGGGATGGATGAAGTGAGTGTTACAGGTACAGTGATAGAGGGATGGATGAAGTGAGTGTTACAGGTACAGTGATAGAGGATGGATGAAGTGAGTGTTACAGGTACAGTGATAGAGGGATAGATGAAGTGAGTGTTACAGGTACAGTGATAGAGGGATGGATGAAGTGAGTGTTACAGGTACAGTGATAGAGGGATAGATAAAGTGAGTGTTACAGGTACAGTGATAGAGGGATGGATGAAGTGAGAGAGTTTTACAGGTACAGTGATCGAGGGATAGATTAAGTGAGAAAGTGTTACAGGTACAGTGATAGAGGGATGGATGAAGTGAGAGAGTGTTACAGGTACAGTGATAGAGGGATGGATGAAGTGAGTGTTACAGGTACAGTGATAGAGGGATAGATGAAGTGAGTGTTACAGGTACAGTGATAGAGGGATGGATGAAGTGAGTGTTACAGGTACAGTGATAGAGGGATGGATGAAGTGAGTGTTACAGGTACAGTGATAGAGGGATGGATGAAGTGAGTGTTACAGGTACAGTGATAGAGGGATGGATGAAGTGAGTGTTACAGGTACAGTGATAGAGGGATAGATGAAGTGAGTGTTACAGGTACAGTGATAGAGGGATAGATGAAGTGAGTGTTACAGGTACAGTGATAGAGGATAGATGAAGTGAGTAACAGGTACAGTGATAGAGGGATAGATGTATAATAACCAGAAAAAAATCAGAATAAATTTTCTGTTGTCAGGGAACATAATAGATACCTTGTGCTCTGTGTGTGTGTGTGTGTGTGTGTGTGTGTGTGTGTGTGTGTGTGTGTGTGTGTGTGTAGAACAAGTGGGCAGACAGTAATGTAATTCAACATTGTTGGGGTTTTGGATATTTGAATACTCCCACCTTCAGATACAATTTTTCTTGTATGACTCATATTCCAGCTAACACACACTGCGAGTGGGATTTCTTTGTGTGAAGTGAATCAGTACATTTAAACCAGAACATATGCAATCTTACAACCAAAGGAAAACAGGGAGTGGCTCAGTCTTTTTCTGAAAGACTGGAAAAATGTAAAGAAGTCTTTTTTTTAATTCGAAAGTTTCTGATTCATAACAAAAAACACACAAATCACACAGGAGGGTAAGATATAATGTAAAACTTTATCATAATCGTAGATGTGGAAAGCCCTGAGAACCACAGATTTAATATTACTGATGTGAACAAACCTGAATATCTAAAAATAAAAATGAAAGAAAATCACTTTTTTTTTTTTTTTTTTAGGGGAAACAAAGTGCTCCACTTTTGAATACAATCAGCACACACCAGCATTCACATGGGTCTCGTCCTAAATCTCGAATTCATTAAAAGAGGGGAAAAAACAAACAAAAAAACAACCCTAACATCAGTAATATCGTTATAATTATATCGATAACAGCATTATAATTAATATAACAGTACAAAAATATGCACAAGGATCATTGTTCAGTATTCTGAAACGAGCATTGTACAATTAAGCACAAAAACGGGAAAAAAAAAAGATCTACACAAACCGAAAAAAAAAAAAACAAATGAAACTAGTAGACGAATGAGGTATTCCATAAACCAATTGCATATGCATGTATAATACACAGACAGATGTGGAGTTGAGGTGAAATGGTGCAACAGCTGCTACTGTGATTAATGAAATTCCTGAGTGCACATGAATAAAATGATCCTGCTTTAAACACGCCCCTTACGCTGACTCCTGATGATGATGCACAATTTTGAGGAGTGTCTGGTGTGTAGTGTACTGAGTAATGCTGAATTTCCCAACAGGAACACACCTGAACTCTGAACACTGTAGGTCAAGTCAGTTGCGCCACGAACGGATGTAAAAATGGTCGATATTTTTGGAAATAGTAAATATTATTTCACATCTGAAAATTAAAAAGCTTTAGGTTTTAGCAGGCAGACTTTTGTACACTTTTCTGGTCACAAGCTTCAGAATAGCTGATGATGTGATCCCAATGTCTCTCTGTTCTCTCTGTGACAGGACTCAAAAAAGCTCTCTGACTTTACAGAGTTTTATCTGAAGCAGTCAGTGATGAGTAAATTAAATAATGTCACATTTCAGAAGGATTCCTGGCCAGTCACATGACTTTTTTTCCCCTGTATAAGTAGGTGGTTCTCGGTCACGTTTTTTGACCAAACCAATCGAATCTAAGCGTCTTGTGTGAACTACACAACAACGATCTTGTATAATTCACAATTTGCATTGCAGACATTAAGCATTGCTCATACTGTTTAGATGTTTGCGCAGACATTCGTAGAGCTCAAGCTCAAAGTACCAAACTGTAACATCTGACATCTGTGTGCCTTCTGGAGAAAAATATCTGCTCCTGTTACTGTGTGTGCACATTTCTGACATCAAGACTCTTGATGTCAGATTAGCTCTTTGAACTTACACCAGCATGTTAAAACAACCTGAGTGATTCAGATCATGACATAGGACTCAAACCAAAGAGGTCATCGGTCACGGTTGGTGCCGTAACCCAGCAGATTGTCTTCGAAATCAAGAGATTTGTGAGACTGATCTCGCAAAGTACAGAATTGCAGCTTGGACATGTATTGAGATTTGTTTTGAATACAAAGTCACAGATACGTATTAAAACCACTGTTCCTATATGTTTGAGACTGCAATGCTTTCTGGGTAAAGTTCATATCTCAAATTCTGCAATGATCCTGACCATATTTAGGATTCACTTGATGATAGAGGAAGTAGACATGGGCGTGTTTAAAACAGTCAAACAGCTTCTCTCTCACGTACACACACACACACACACACACACACAGACACACACACACACACACACACTTCCATTAAGTAAACTGAATACATTGTGTACTTGAGCACCATCTAGTGGCTCAAGTGACCGGCAAAACACCTGGTGGCGACGGATTGTGGATGATAAAGTGACTAATGTAATGTTTAACTTTCATAACCTGATATGATGTGCAAATGTTGTCTGACACACACACACACACACACACACACACACACACATGCACACACAAACAAACCGGTCTTTAAAATGTACTCAAATATGCATTACCTGTAAGACCAGTTTAAAAAACACCACAAAAAAAGCTTATATCTGTATATAAATATGTCTGATACGGTGTGTGACGCTGATTGTATTTTGTGCAGCTGGATTTTAAAGGTACAATTCTCTTCAGTTTGATAAACCCTTGAAAAAAACAAACAAACAAAAAACAAAAACAAGAGGCTCGACATTCTATTCTGGAGAAATCCTGAAACCCGTCCCAGTCTCTCCAGTGATTAAGGCAACTACAGCGTCCTCTAACAGCAGCAGTTCATTTGAGCGCAACCTTTCACTGACCGTGAAAAGGAAAAAAAACTGGACACCACGATGAGCCTCACTGGTGTAAACTGCTCGATTCGATTCAATCCGCAAATCTAATTGCAGTTACAGCAGCACGGAGAAGCACGAAGCATTTACAAGCAGCTGAGCAGATAAGAAAAGGGAAAAGACGACTTTTTTTTTTTTTTTTTTTATTTTTTTTTTTTTTTTTTTGGAAGGATGGCGTGAGGCATTTGGCAAAAATGGTCTTCCTGAGATTAAAGAGACAACACTACACGGTTGGTCATCATTTGGGCACCTTCAGTGTTTTTATATCTAAAGAAAAATAAACAAACAAACAGCAGATGCCATACTCTAAAACACCTCAGATCATCTTTCCAGAGTGATAAAGTTCTGACTTATGATTGGAAGATCTCCCAAACACATAAGTCTGGTCCTCCCTAAAACATTCTCAATCAACAAATCCTGGTGCTGGTACCAACAGTTCAATCAAACTGATTGTTCAGCACAAAAAAAGCCAATAATTTATAGAGGAAAAATGAAACAACTTTGGATTCTCTTCATAAATTAACTTAATGTCAAGACATTATGAAAAGGAACAAAGACTGTAAAGCAAGTTGAGATTATTCATTTTCTAATTAGTGATCGAAGCTAAGAGGAAACCAAGCATGCAACATGTTCGGTTCTACTTGCTAATGTAATCTCATTCGAAATACAAAGAACTCCCCTGTTTAGAGATTCAACATGTGGAAAGAGTATGAGTAAGAGTTCCACAAGGAGAGACAACGCAACGTCCTGCTTTCTTTACAACAGTAACACTATGTACCTTACTAGCAGGAGGATGTTTGCAAGTTGCGCATTGCAATAATAATAATGACTGTGCAGCTTCTGCAACATCCTGTGTTCTTTAAACCAGTAGAAAAGCAGCTGCTTCCAGCACCAGGATTGGGTTGATAATCAGGGAGACTTTATTAAATCTCCGCTATATCGATATATTGTACAAAAATGGCATCCGCTGACATCAACTTCGAAGTAAAACGTAAAAAAAAAAATCCGTGGACATCAAACTCACTGAGGCGACGCCTGATTGTGTACCTTGTAGTTATAAAGGTGAGCTGCTCTTTGGTATCTAGCTGTGCACAAGATTCACCGTCATGATTGTACAAATGCAGGATATTACGAAAAGTGAGAGAGAGAGAGAGAGATCTGAATTTTGGAAGATTTCAGATTTGGAAATTCTGGTTCACAATGATACTCGAGTCTGGTTCCTTAGCGCAGGATACATTAGTGTCTCGGTCAGACAACATGAGGTATTGAGGGGAAAAATAAAGAGAGTTTTACTGACTATAAGAACAGAGTAGTACCTGAGAAAGCCGCCTTTTCCACTACGGGAGGCAAATAACAATGCGATTTGATTTTAAAGCGTTTCACATATCCTGGAAAAAATCACGCAAAAAAAAATTTACTAGCACTAAACACACCCTAGAAGCACAACATGACGAGATTTAGACTCTCTACACTATTAAAACAAACTCTAATATATTCCAGGATCTCGTCAGAGGAAGGTTCGACAGCATCCGGGCTGCTATTTGGTCGCTCAGGGCCCTGATGCCTCCTTGTGTGATTGTCCTAACGCATATAGTGACCATGAGCTATACACGAGCTCGGAGCTGAGCTGGGTTCCTGCCCTACTGATAAAACCCAACAAAATAAAACGAAACTTCGGAAATCCACAGCTGAGTGACGATGAGGTAGGTTGTGAAGTCGAAGAAAAAAAAAAGCTCCCAAACTGTTAAAGGTCCAGCCTGAAATGAAAAGCCTGCCCGAGGCTACAGACTGGAGGAGATCTGATGTGAAGCATTACACAGAAATACTGCACTGAATCCTGAGAACACCACACATTTACTGTACACACTTTATATATATATATATCACCGTTTGAGCTATTTATCGGTACCATTCATCACAAGATTTTGTCAAATAAAACGGCAAACCTTTCAGAAATCCTGTTAAAATTTGATTTAAATTCACAAATTTTCCAAATCGTCTTAGATTAGTTAATATTTTCAAGGATATTCGATTTCGAAACACAATGCACGATTCGAAAAAATTCCTGAACAGCAACAAATGCGTGTCACAAAATTGTTCTCGTGAAATCGTTCATATTTCACATTTAGAAACAGTGCCCCCTGCTGGACATCAATATATTAACTACTGACTACGAACGGTTACGCAGACGATCGCGTAAATAGTGACCGAGATCTGAAAGCCCAGCGATGAGGCAGCTAGCGATGAAAATTCATTCAGCTACAGTATTTCCTACAGCTTCTGAGGTAAGGATATTGTTGTGGATTGCTTGATCTGAGGTAAGTAAAAAGAGGGGGGAAAAAAGAGAGTAAAAGAAAAAAATATAATAATAAAAAATATCCAAAAATCAGAAGACGAACAAAATAGCACTTTTTTTCTTCTAAATAAAACTCTTCAAGTCCTGTAATGAACACCTGTCAGTGGATTTTGGCTGAATGTCCTGATTGTGTTTAGCGTTATTTATTTTGCACAGTGTTTGTGTGCTTATATGTGTGTGTATATGTGTGTGTGTGTGTGTGTGTGTGTGTGTTAAATATGTCTGAAGATGTATAGACAGCTAAAGCTGACAAGAAGTAAATGAGGTACTGGTTGTGTAACAGTCTGTTTTTTTTTCAAAGCAAGGCGTGTAGCGACCGTGCCGAGGCCTGGACGAGGAGGTCGGAGCCTGGGCAGTGGAGAACCCATCCTCCGCTATGGTGAGCCGCTGGTAGACGGCTCGGCCGAGCTGGGGCCTTTTGAGGAAGAGGAGGAGGGGCTGTGGCTCGGGAAGACGAAGGTGGTGTTGGGTGGCACGGACGATGAGCTGGCTGCAGAAGACACCGCCACTGAAGCAGGCTTCTGAGCAAAGAGACTTCCTGTGAGGGAGAAGGAGGATGCGGTGAGGGTTAAATAATACAAGGAATCTGATTATTAGACCAGGAGAGGAGGGATACATCGAGATGTAGATTGCATCGGCCTCAGTTAGGGATATGGACATCTCTACTATAATCTATAATTTACTATAATATGTTTCATCACTAGAGGGCAGTGTTCAGCTTTCACGCTTTAATATTAGACCTTTATGACATGAGCACATGATCGTAATCGATCGATAATACAATAACACATTGAAATGAAATGAAACGAAACAGAGATGTGTGCGGTGTACCTGAGTAGACGACACCGTTGACCTCTACAGATACACTGATGCTGGCAGACCCTGTGGAGGAAATGCTCAAGGCCAGGTCATGCTTATCATCTGCAGAAACACAAAAGCAGACACAAGCTGTTAAAACCCACACCATGACTCTTCATGCTGTTCACTCAGTCACTTTATCCTCCTGTCATAATGAAATTAAAAAATTTAAGGGAATGGATCATCAACCTCATTTTTTGATGACACTTCGGTGCTTGGGGAAGTACAGCTCAGCTTTATCTACTACTGAATGAGCTGAACGATGGCAATACCCTGCTGAGATGGTATCAGGAAGAAACTTTGAGAGGAACCAGACTCAAAAGATCCACAGAACCCATCCTGGGTGGAACCATCATTTTTTTCTCATCCAAATGTATTTGCATTTGCCTCACACTACTATACTTCTACATACATTATATCAGCATATTATATTTTTATATTATAGAATATATTTTATCGGTATTATATCTTATTTTTATATTGAAGAATAATATATTTTTATAAATATAAACCGGCATTTGATATTTTTATATTATTCAATATATTTGTATAAATATATTATATCAGCATATAATATTATTATATAATATAATATATATTTTTTTATTTGTTATATTGGCTTGATATCTGCACATTATATTTTTTCAAAAAACTTTTCTCAATAAAGAACAACAAGGTGCTGTGGTTATAACTGATTGAATCGTCTGAGTGCACTGGACTCTACACATGTCTGTATTTCTGTTCCTCATTGTTAAAACTGACCTTTTGGTGTCAGACCCATGCGCAGGTTCATGGGCATTTGAGACGCCATGGCGAGCAGGTTGTGCTGAAATGCCTGCTGCATGAGTCTCTGCTGCTCCTCGGCCAGACGTGCCATCTTCCTCTCGGGCCCCTCAGAGGCTCCGAGTCCTGTTCCAGTCTCCAACTTTTCCCTCAGCTGCTCCAGCGTGGCTGCCCGAGCCAGTCCTGCCACCTGCTGCTGACCCAGAGCCAGCGCCATGGCCGGGCCACGAGCTGCCAGCAGAGATGAAGAGGCGTCTTCTAAAAGAGAGAGAAAGAAAAAGATAGAAGACGTGATTGATTTGAAAGTAATATCACATACCTTTCGCTCTCTCTCTCTCATCGTATTAAATGCGTTTTCCTCTCTCCTCAATCCTCTTACCCAGAGCCTTGAGTGAGTGTGCTGATGCCCCCTGCAGACCGTTTAGTGCCACTGCAGCTCCAGCACCCAATGCTGCCAGGTGCATTTTGGGTGGGGAGAGGATGTGAGAAGCGGAGCTGGGGGAGGAGCTAAAGCGAAACAGGCTGCTGCTGTAGCTGGGGCGACGCCCCTCACGCCGGTTGCTGTCGATGGCGGCCTGCAGCTCGCTGGGAGAGCTCAGGCTTTTGCGTACACACTCGTACGGGTACAGATACTTCATGTACCTGAGAAAAGATAAAGCAAACCCACACAGAGCTCGTCATTACAGACATCTTTCAACACTGCAACGAATAAATACTGATAATATACTGAGGCCAGATTTAATAAAATACTTGCTACGTAATATATCCCACCCAACAGGTGGTACCATGATGAAGAGATAATCAGTGTTATTCACTCTATTATTCGGTGTATATAACACGGAGTATACAGGTGTTTAGGATTTTTCTAGCGTCAAGCTCAAACGATTTAGTACAAAAATTGGTAAATACGACGAGTTAATAATAAAAAAAAAAAAAAAAACGGTCCTTAAGAATATTTCAGTCTGTGTACTTCTTAATTCTGATTGGTCAGAAGGTCCAGAAATTTTTTCACATAACCGACGTCAAATTGAAGTGGTATAAAAGGAATAAAACATTATTTTATGATGTTGCAGGACAATAATCCTAATAAAAATAACTCCACTTTTCATTAGGCAGGATTAAATTTAGAGTATTTTCCAACAACGAGTCTTTAATTTCTTTCCATTTATAATTCCAGGACTATTCACACACAGCAATCTGAGAATAAAACCATCAGCTTTCCAATAACCAGATCAGGAAAATTACAGATCTTAGTTACTAAAAAACAAAAACAAACAAAACAACCCAGAAGTGCTTAATTAAATATATATATATCTCAGCACTTCAGTCCTTCATCCAAGGTGAACTCTGACCCAAACCAAATCAATAAATCCATCGTGTCAATACACTTCTTCACTGGCTGCACAGTTTCACTGGATGTAAATGAAAAGAGGAGTGTGACAGAAGGTAAGGTGAAAGCAGAGACAGGAACACATCAGGATGGTAATCTGAAGCTATCTTCTGTGTGTGTGTGTGTTTTCTCTCACTGTGTGCGGAGTGTGAAGGCAGCGCTGGTGATGGAGGTGGGTAAATTGAGGCCCTTGGTGATTTCTCTCCATATCTTCTTGTTGATGACCTCCACCAGGCCTCCTTTCTCGGTCACCAGCTTGTAGAGCATGTAGAGATCAAGCACCTGCTTGGCCATGATGGGGATTCGGTTCACTGGGGTTCCTGCATGTGCACACATACATACACTTTAGTCATCAGTAAAATCCCACGGTCGTGGGTTATAAATTCTGGTTAGATATCAGAAACATGTTTAAGATAAAGACAGAAAGCAAGAATAAGGAGAGCATGATAAATCACATCGCATTGTTCCGAGTTTTGGTCTGAATTTTCATGGATTTACTTTCTCTACTTTTGGTTCTGAATTTGTATCACAACGTATTTCATGGTGTTTGATCGGAAGCTTTTGAATTGTATTTTCAACTGTTTTGGAGAAACATTTGTGTGATTTCCTTTGGTATATCGTCTAAAATTAGCTTGAAGTGTGTGTGTGTGTGTGTGTGTGTGTTGTATTAACTGAATCCAAATGATTAAAAATGCCAAATAAACAACATCAGCTCATTTCTAATCCATATGGTCATTCCATACACTTTACTTAATTCCTTTGCGTGTAAACTATGCGTGAGAAAAGCCTTTTAGTGCCCTATGTCCTCAGTAAAGCCAAGATCTAAAGCCCTGAGAGGAGCAAAGAGCAGAAGATACATATTTAACCACGCCAGCCTGACCTCAAACACGAGCCTTCGCAAACACGAGCGCAAACACACGCTAGACTTTAGAGAGTAATGCGCTGGCCTTGTCTGGACCTCATAGTGAGGGGATGGGCAGGAGTAGAGGTGAAAGGTGCACCACACACACACACACACACACACACACACACACACACACACACACACATTCCCCACGAACATGATCCATAGAGCCATGGATTAAACAGGAAGTAAGCAACTCCACTAATCCCCAGGCCACAGGAGGGCACACATGGAGAAAGAAAGAGTGCTGTAATGGACATTATTTGAAGGATTGTTAATGGTTAAACACACACACACCACACACACACCCGAACACCCTCTCTGTCTTTTAAAAGGCATGTGGGTGTGGCCGTGTGTGTGTGTGTGGTGTAATACTACGTCTAATCTAATCCCATAGCCCTTGGGTATGTTTCAGCCTCAGACAGACGAGTCATTAACGTCTCCCCTAAAGCAACACGATCATCTCCGAAGCTTAAAGCTGATCTGGCTAACGTCTTCATTTAGTCACGCCTCTGCCCACATCGCCTTTTATTCGAGGCACACGTGCACGATAATATTCACTTATATACCACTATTCTGAGTCATCAGATCAGATGAAGCATCGTACAGTCTGATGAACAAAACCACAGACAGAGAAATAAAGCTCAATGTCCTTTACATATTCAATAAAAAGTAAAAAGGCCGACACCTCACAGCAAGTCAACAGCACCCTGAATAAAAATAAAAACAGCCATAGTTAGGTATCAGTGGAGCAAGTATCAGCCCACACATCAGATAAACCAGTCTCAGCCAGTCTGGGAGCTTATACGAGTACTAAATACTAAACCTCAATAATAAGCTCTATACATAGCATCATAAAGAGTAGGGATGGGCCCTATAGAGGAGATATGGAATAGCTGTTACGAAACAACGCGTATCACAACACAGATTGTGAATCCTGACAATCCGGATGATCAACCTGCAGAACACCTGAGAAGATATGAATGTCAACACGCCACTATACAGGGAGGTAATCTGACCACCTAATATTTACAAAAACAATTATATATATATCTCCAAAAGTATTGGGTCACCTGGCCATAAGCACAGTATGTAATTTTAGAGCAATGCATTCCACATTTAGTCCAAATTTTCTCTTATAATTCCCTCCACTCTTCTGGGAAGATGTTCCACTAGATTTTGGAGTGTGTTTTGGATATTTGTGATCATCAGCCATATATATATATATATATATATATATATATATATATATATATATATATATATATACACACACACATATACACACACACACATATGTACTAATGTACTTCTGAAGGGACAATCCTATAGAAATGAAACTTGTGGGCTCGATGTCTCTAGCGTCACCAGTACTTCAGCCGGGGTTTTAGGGTTAAAATATTATGACTTTATTCTCGTAACTTTGACTTTTGTCCCAAAATATTACATCGAAGTTAATCTCATAATCGTACTTTTTTCTTACGTGACACCAAAACACCATCGCAACAACCTTATCAAAAGCAGATCTAATGTTAAAGATGATAGACATACACTATACATACGAAATACACACCCGACTTTTCCAGCCATATGTGGTTCTTCCACAAACTGTTACCACAAACTTGGAGGTGCGCAGTTGTTTCCCCTTAACTTAAACTAGGAGACCCAAACCTGTTAGAGTCTGACTATGTACAAAAGTCCAGCTCCATTAAGTTTACATGGGTTGGAGTGAAAGATCTTGTACTAGAGAGCTCTGATCTCAACCTTATTAAACACCTTTGGGATGAAAGTTCAACTCAAGTTTCCTCACCTCACCTACATCAGTACCTGATTTTACTTACACCCTTGTGGCTTAATGAATCTGACACAAATCTCCACAAACACACTCTAAAATCTAGTGGAACATCTTACCAGAAGTGTGGAGGTTCTTATAACAAGAAATAGGAACTAAATGTTAAATGTGATGTTTAAAAAGAAGCACATACAGATCATATGGGTTAGGTGTCCACAAACTTATGTCCATATAAAGTATGTTTACAGATCTTGGATACAGCTGTTTTGAGGCCAATCCAAATCACTTATTGTAGAGGAACGCCTGAAATTCAATATTTGCTCCAGAAGGAATACCATGATGTCATTTATCTTAATAACTGTGCATACTGTAATGTTGCAAATCCATTCTATTGATATTACAAATATCTCTATAGAGTCGCATTGATTTTTTTATTTTTTTTATTAAACTGCCTTTTCCTTCACCTCCTCCTGATGTCTTCAGAGAGTCAGGTCATCCAGTAGTACGATTCATGTTTTAGTGTCCTCTAAACTGTCACATCCTGAACGACTTATTAAGGAAAAATTATTTTATGGAGCAAAAAGGTGCATTTTTTTTTTTTTTACAAAATACGGTCATGTTGCTTCTGATCTCTGTATTCATTATATGATATTTTTATGTTGGATATATATATTTAGATAGATAGATTTTGGAGTCTGATGTTTGCTCATTCATCCATAAGGATGTTAAAAAGTCAGGTACTGATGTAGGGGAGGAGGTGAGGAGGCTTAGGGTGCAGTCAGTGTTCACATTCATACCAAAGGTGTTCAACAGGGTTGAAGGTCAGAGCTCTATAAGCACAATGTATGTAAAGAATATCTTCATGGAGCTGGCTCTAACATTGTGGTAACAGTTTCGGGGGGGAAAAAAATGAAAGAAGTAAGAAGTATGTGTGTATTTCATCATCATCATCATCATCACAGAAGCAGCTGTTCACACACACACACACACACACACACACACACACACACACACACACACACACACACACACACACGCGCATCTTTAATGATGTTCTGGCCATCGAACCCACATCAAGCACAGGGGTCAGATGGCAGCTTTGGAGTATTGACAATCAAATTAGAGTGAGGGTCAGCAGGAAACTGTTTTCACACACACACACACACACACACACACACACACACACACACACAAGCTTGAAAAACATAAGACAAAGAATCAACAAAGGGCTTTTTACAGGCCACTACAACATCATAATCATCATCACTATACACTATCGATCCACAGCATTCAGCTCCACTGATCTGGGATCATCACTGCATGTGCAGATTTCTAATAAAGTGTTTTATTTCGCATACAATACAGCAATTTACAACTACAGACTATTAGTATTTTATGCGTAAAATGTTTTCATTTAAACTAGTGGCATATTATGCCATCTGGCATCCTGATGTTGGAAAAAATTAGTTTTATCTACACGTTCAAGAAGATCGTTTACCTGCCCTATTTTTTACAAATAAACCTGTGATTCTGATCATTAATAGGTGCCTTTTCACTGAACAAAATGGAGTAATCAAAAGCTCAGTATAATGAGAAGTAAAATCATAGAATACAGACACTTACGATGATCAGGATTTTTTTTCCCGAATGATTGCAAACATCAGTAATAATCAATAAAAATCAATAATAATAATAATAAAGCATAAATAATTTCACTTAAAAAAATAAATAATTAAAAAATTAATCAAATAATGAGTCATTTTCGATTCGATTTACTCTGAGGAACCTGGCTGCATGTTAAGGATGAAAAATGCCTGAGCTATTATACACCATGGTATCAATATCACTCTGAGATTAAGTGTCCTGTCACGCCACTGAACGCTTTAATGGACACTCACTAAGCTGCAGCTCACCAAATGGTCAGACTGAAGCCTGAGCTTAGACACAAATGCACAGCAAATGCGTGTGAGACATTTGCTGTTGAACTGTGGACCCTGCAGCACGGATCTAACACTCCACCTCGGCCAAATGGCTGTGCGTAGCTGCTCTGAAGGACTCTCTAATTGGCCGCAGGCTCCCCCCAGCCCATCACGCCCTGCCCTGTTGATTTCACCCCTGAGACTGGCCGATCAGGAGCAAAGAGATTAATGGCACCAGGGGTCAGAGGTTATGCTGGTGGGAAACCCTGCGTTTGGGGCCCCATAGGAGGACGAATCACTCAGTAGGGAGAAAAGGGAGAAGAGAGGGTTTGAGATACAACTATTGAGACCAGGGCAGGAACAGTAAAGTGTTGAAAAAATATATAAAAACTGGACAAACTGGAATGGAGAAATAGAGGAGATAAATAATTATGCAGAAAAGAACGACATGCCTAAAAATGCGTACTTATTGTTTTATCAGCATGAGAATTGTCCATTTTTATACACAAGGTTGAGATTTAAAGAAAGTTTTATGACAGTTTTTCTTTCATCTTAATTTATCAGATAAAAAGGTTTAAATGCAGAGATATCAGTATCAACCTGTGTGTGTGTGTGTGTGTGTGTGTGTGTGTGTCTGTGAGAGAGAGAGAAAGAGATACATATCACCCATCACATGGCCTTGCCATTTATAGAGGAACACTTGTACAATGTAAGACATTAATAGCTTTTATAGCTGCTGCTCGGCTCGGATCGAGCGACGCTCAGGAGCAGGATGTTCTCAATGATCAGTTCGCAGCTGTTCACGTCGCAATCGTGAAGCCGCGACAAAGATAGAAAGTGGAGGTAAAGTGAAATACAGTGCGATCAGGCTGAACCTAATTGGAGCAGGCAGCTGCTGGACGTACAGGCCGCTATAATAAGTCTGCAGGGTTTGGGGAAAGCGTTCGCTGACGCCGGTGTGGTCAATGAAATATCGCTGATTTCACATTAGTGACATTCCTTAAATAATTAAAGCGCCGCCAGCGAGGTGACCGGGGGGAATTAATTTTTCAGTGAGCCTGCAACGCTGCCACTTTGGTGTGAAGTTTCAGCAGGCATCCTGCCCCTCCTCTACATCCATTTACTTACAACATAGAGAGAAAATGAGGGAGAGAAGGTAGAAAAGAAGAAGGAAGCGTTTAAAAAATGTGCATCGAATACAAGCTGGCATTTGTATTACCGTTCGTTGTTTTAAACATATTTGCATTAGTTAAAAAAATATTTATTATGTATTACTATTAGCGCATTCACTACACGTTCATTATTTAGAAAGAGACCAATACATTTCTCGAGCACGTTCTCTCAGCACCACTGCTGTTACTTCAGGTATATGACGTATCACAACACAACCTTAGTCACCTAGAATACAGATTAACATGGCAGAGGTAGAGCTGCGACTTTCTTTTTTTTTTTTTTTTTGCTACACAGGCAAATTAAATTTAATTGATAATTTGCTGTCTGTCTGAACCAGGAAATAAAAGTTTAACTATTTGCACCATATTAAATTGCAGAGCATCATATTTTTTCATTACATCGTATTAACATTGTGTTGAATCAAATTAAAATCACATACTTCACAAGTATTTTAAAGTATCGTATCATTGGCTATGCATTGAGATTTCATTGCCTCAGTTATGGAGATGCACATGCCTAATATTTATATATTAATATACTGATATATTTTATAACAGAAATAGAAGGAAAAAACAGTGTAGTGCTTTTAACATAAAATAACTTAAAATGGTGAACTTCATTTATCTAGAAAACTGTGGTGCAACACTTACTTTTGCCTCCAAAAATGAGATTATTTTCCCAAAACCGCACGTCCAGTAGTGTATTATTCCTTCATAAACATGCTATAAACTTACATCATAGCAGCTCTGAACTGTCATTCCCTCTCAAAGACCATGCTCTATTTCATTTCCTGCTTCTCTCCAGACACGTCCACCGTTACGATCTGTTTATGCAGAATTTGCGCTGTTGCTATAGTAATGATAGCATATCAAACCTGCAATTTGTCCTGACGCTGAATACTGTCTGAGCTGCTGCTAAATATATCAACATCATCTGAGCAATCAGATCCGAAAACTCGGCAGTGCTTGCTCTCAGAGTTTCAGATGTTAACGTCAGAGACATTCAAGGCCTGAGAAAAGACACCTTAAATGTTCATGATTTTGAGAAAGTGGAATCAATCACGGTGGTTAATCCTTACTATACATCTGTTCAACACGCAGAGTTTTTAGTGTGCAATGATATGGGTGAAGACCACAGGCTTCCTGAATCACTTAAACTACCTCTTACTTTTGTTTGTTTTATGTAGTTATTTGAAAAAAATAAAAAATAAAAAGAAAGAAAAGAAAGTGATGTCTGCAAAATTTATTCTGTGTTGATTTATTCATTAATAGAGATTTTTGTATGTCGCTCTGGATTTTGTCGTCATCTTAATCCTGAAGATGTAGATATGATGGGAATGTGGGAATGTCGAGTGATATGGGTTTTTCTCTGGCTGATATTAATATTTAGAAATCAGGGCAGCCGATGGCCGATATATGATGCTGATTTCTTTTGGGGTGTTTTGAGTGTTGGGCGGCTTTTATTACTATTTTTTTTTGTTTTTTAGTCAGACGACATCAAGCTGTTTGGTCAATAGCGAAAAAGAGAATCGGATTGGCTAATTAGCTTAGCGACTGAAGAAAATGTTTTCATTCTTGTTCTTGTCTTTCCAATGTATCGGATATGATCTGGAGGAAAAAAAAAAAGCTACACGGATCCAGCGGGTGGAAACATTGCAAGCTTTATATATATTTACAGTTCAATCGTTTACGGTTTCCCTGTTCGGATACCGAATACACACTACTGCCACCTCCTGGTATGAGAAAGTTATGTTCTCTCACGCAAGTGCCGATTGTAATCGCACGGTCAATAAATCACGATTAATCGGTCGACCTCTAATATAAAGGGCGTTTTTTTGGACGTTTCGATAAAACTGCGTGGACACGGATTTAGCTACATGTTTCACTAAAGTATTGCATCGCAGTACGTTATTTGGTTTCCACCAGAAGGTCTATTTATAATTCCAGCTGCTGTGTGTGTGTGTGTGTGTGTGTGTGTGTGTGTGTGTGTGTGTGTGTGTTCACTCCGTGCCAGCGTGGCTCCTTGTTAAACACTCTCCAGCACAGAAGTCTGGTTTAGCTTCAATGGCAGCACAGAGACATAAAAGGCATCAGTCAATGACAGAATAGAGCTGTGCTATCTATAGCCTGGCTAAATCCTCTCTCGCTCATACACACACCAACTTTTCTTCTGTTACAGGAAGCGTACAATACTGACACTCACATAACACCACGGCTTTACACATGAAACTTAGTTATAATTGATGAATTACGCACTCTGAGATCTGTTGTTTTAGGAAATGAATCAACTGTGAGCTGATAATAGCATCTCCGCTTCACTATCCTGCTCCGCTCCTGATTATTTTCCTGTAACAGCTTATTAATTTCGATCATTTCTTTAATGCTGCCACTGATTTCTACCTGCTCTTGCGAACAACCTTTTGCTAGATTTGCAGATTTTACAAAGCTGCTTTCTGATAAAGCTGGGAAATATCTATAAACTGGGTGATATGATATACGCTGGCATACATGAAGCAGATCAATGTATGTGAAAAATCTTTAATGTTCTTGATGCCAGGATGTGAAACTATCAGATAAAAGACTTCATGTGAAGCATGAAATGGTAAAAACTTGTCCCTGGCTGTGGAAATAACACCCATATACAGAAAGTAGTCTAAGTCTTTGGGTGTTTTGGGTATCACAGACAATATCCAAGACCCATTAAAGTGCATATCTCTGTAATATGATGATAAAATACAAAGACCACCATCATGTCAACTCAGTCATAATGCATGATTCTGAAATGTAGACTATATGGACAAAAGTTTGTGAACACCTGACCATATAATTGGTTTCATCCCATTCCACATTTAGACCCCATTTGCTGTTATAATGACCTCCACTCTTCTGGAAAGATGTACCACTAGATTTTGGAGTGCGTTTGTGAAGATTTTTGTGAGAATTCCTTTAGCCACATGGATATTAGCAAAGTCAGGTAGGCGAGGAGGCCTGGGGTGCAGTCAGCATTCCAGTTCATCCCAAAGGTGTTCCATAGGGTTGAAGGTCAGAGCTCTATAGCAGGAGATCTTTCACTACAATGTATGTAAAGAATATCTTCATGGAGCTGGCTTTGTACGCAAGGGAACAGGTTTGGGTCTTCAAGTTCAGGTGAAGAGAAAAACTGATGTCCGATACAATTGTGTGCCTCCAACTTTGTGGAAAAACAAAAAATTCTGGAAAATTCAGGTTTCCCAATCCTTTTGTCCATATTGCTGAAGAGCAATTCCAATCTCCTGATCTCTTACGAAGGTTTTGAATCTTTTGAAAATGGCAAAATGCTTGTTGATGTTGAATAAAATTAAATAAAAGTATTGAAATAAGGTTTATAAAAAAAAAATAATAATTATGTTGAAGGCAGATGCCTTGATGAACAACATCAGGAAGATATTTCTGAA
>NC_060896.1:4166388-4201388 GCF_014805685.1 Silurus meridionalis | reverse complement strand
TAAATCAAAGAAATTAACGAATTACTTAAATATAAAACTGCCTCGTGGTTTAAATAAAGAAGGAAAAGCAGAGAGGCTTAAAACAATAAATATATATACAAACAATCAAACAAACAAATAAATCAATAGCCCATTCTAGAAAAGGGCTATACCAAGCAACTGAAGAGAAAACTTATCTATTCTAGTAATGGTTAAAAATCCTGAAAAAAAAATATTATATGAAATTAAAATAAATAAATTAATTCATTAATAAATAAATTAATAAAACAAAATTGTCAATTTAATTTAATTAATTACTTCATTATGAAAAAATAAGGAATTCTATCTTTTTTTTATAATTAAGTAAATATAAAAAAACATTTAAAACAGAAGCATGATAAATAAATAAATAAATAAATAAATAAATAAATAAATAAATAAATATAATTACTCTATTTTAAGAAAGCTTTTGACAAGTAATACACTTTTGACTAGACTTCATAGAAATGGTATAAAAAGGGGAGGAAAAAGGGAAATAACTCTGTACTATTTATCACATGCAAATGCACGACTCACTACTTGCTTTCCTACAAAGTTCGAAACCTCGTTCTGACACAGAACATAATTATTCGTGTGATGAATTAGTCATTCATTTACAGCGGCACTCAATCAAACCTGATTACGTGCCACTGGCTCTGAAAATCACAGCCCAGTAAAACACAGGCCGTTTTGTGTCTATATTCATCATCTGCTACATGTGTTTGTTGTATTATCACAGAAGGACCTCAACACCTCTGCATTTTCACGTAAAAGAAAGAAAATAACCGTAATTTGCTACAGAACACCCTGTCACTACAATTAAATGACTAGAAATGAGCTTGGGAGGTGTAGTCTTCAAGGTAATCCCCTCCCACCATCTTTCTTTAATTCTCTCACTCTTTCATTGATCTTTTTTTTTTTTTTCCCCCAGAAAATCCCCCTCTCTCTTTGTTAATCTTCTACCTTTACTTCCTCGCTCCTAGAGCAGCTAACGGCCGTAATCAATGTCTGGATGAGTGACAGATAATACTGATGATCAATACCGAGTCATCAGCTGCTGAGCTTCTGTTCTGGACAATTCAGAGGAAAACTCGACAAAAACACGGTACTCGGTTTTCCTGAGACAAATAGGTGCGGTCAATAATGAAAAATCGAGGTCCTGATGGAGCTCCTGGTTAACACGATTACACTTTCTGTACAAAAAAATAATCTATAAATTCTTGATGTTTCAGCTCAACAGAAAAGAAAGGGCGCAGAAGCAGCTGCACCTGTCCATCGTCATGAAATCCAGATTCTACGAACATGTAAATTGGATTCTCGGAATATGCAAATAACCCTCAACATTTGCATACTGGTGCTTGATACACTATAAGAACAGATGTATTGGGACAAATGACTTTTCCAGCCATATGTGGTTCTTTCCCAAACTTTTACCATGTTACACTTAAATGTATACAATGTCTTTGAATGTGGAAGCATGAACTAGTAGACCCAAACCACAGCTCCATGAACATATGCTTTACATGGGTTGGAGTGGAAGATCTCCAGCTATAGAGCTTTTAAACCCTACTGAACACCTTTGATATGAATGTGAACCCTTGTGGCTGAACACAAACCTCCCCAGAATCTAGTGGAACATCTTTCCAGAAGAGTGGAGGTCATTCTAACAGCAAACAGGGAATAAATGTGGAATGGGATGTTAAGCACGGGCTCTGATCTGTTTTGTTACTTTTATATTCATAAAAATAAGTCACTTTGTTTATAGTTACATTGTGTATTATTGTAGAAAAAAAAAATCACTTTTTATTAGCACTTCTGTTATAGCAGCTACAATCAATCATTTAAATCAAATCAAAACAGAGGCTTTTGTCTCTTTGGCTTTTCTCTCCATAAACATTAGACAAGTAGTTCCTCATACAAAGTTTTATATCAATAATTCAAAATTTTCTTTGTCACATGTTGTAACTTTTCCATTCATTTATAACTGGCTTTTTAAAGAAAGAGGCTTTTATTCGTCTCATATACACTGCAGTATAGTGAAATTCTTTCTATGTATATCCCAACTCAGGTTAGAGCACAAGCACGGCAATGATACAGCTCCCCCTGGAGTACGGAGGGTTAAGGGCCTTGCTCAAGTTCCCCGTCAGTGGCCGCTCAGCAATGCTGGTGTTTGAACCCCCCGACCTTCCGATCAGTAACCTAGAGATTTAATCAAAAACGAAAACTACCCTTCCCCTATGATCCCTATAACTTCGATTGTGTACATTTGTGATTTGCCTTGAAGCTGGAAATAGGGTCAGAGCTACCGTCATTTACAATGAACCAGAATTCAACAGCACTGTGGTGCTCCATTTTTGAGTGAAAGTAAAAGAAATAAAAAATACAATTAATTAAATAGAAAAATTTAAACCAAACCATAATAATTTCCCTTCACAGAGTTAGTTGACTGTGTCTGACAAGCACACGTGACAATTCACACAATGGTTTATTTGCTTATAATAGTCGCATTCCTCGTACCCATTTAAGGCCATGTTTAGACACGAGGGGCTTCTCGCAGTGACTCAGGCTGGAGGAACACTGGTTTTAATCCCCTACCTGACTGGCTCAGTTGGTTTATAAACCCCAGTCGCAGCTGCTGAATGGCGACAGGAACGAGTCTAGCTTTTGTCCTGAATGAAATGATGAGGTATTGATGTAGTGTGCGTTTGAGCAGGTGAGCATGAAGATCGGGTTGGATTGCTCGCGTGATAAGGCGGTCACTGTTGTGAAAGTCTGACTCAGAGGAATTTTCCCCTCTGGGGTCGGTACGGTGTTTGCTGCTCATCTGTAAACTGTTTGGCCCAGAAGTGGGCCTCCAGGTCAGAGGGGAAATAAAGAAGAACGGGATGGGGGAGGTGGGGGATTTCATCCTATTCCATTCATTTATTTAACAGAGCCACAGCTAAAGAGAGAGAAAGAAAGAGATTTTCTGTGATAGAAAGCAGAGACGGATTTACAGACAACAAATCCTGGTGGTTTAGACACATTAAAGTCTAAACTGTAATGGTTGAGGGACACAGGAACATTTCTTCCAGAAGGTCCAGTGATCACACCATTTACCACCCGTTTGATTATTATGGTTTCATCTAAAACTCAGTAGCTGTGTTAACTGAGCCTTCTCCAGAGCAGCTCCCCCAAAGTGCCTTTTCAAGGATGCTTTCTCATGGGTACCTTCTTCACAGCTTTCCTACAGCACTGCGTCCAGAGCAGCTGGACTGTCCCTTTTTTCAGAGTACCTTCAGCACAGAGAGTTCCTTCACAAGACTAGCTCCCCAGAACACCTTCTCGAAACTTGCTTCTCCAGGCATATTTTCCAGATTAGCTCCAATAGGGTACCACCTCCAGAGTGACCCTTTTCCACAATACCTTTTTCCAGAACAGCAACAACAGCTTGCCTTCCCCAAAGCAGCTCCTTCAGAGCATCTTTTTCAAGCTCCAACAAACTGATTCACCAGAGCACTCTTTCCAGAGAAGTTTCTAGAAACGCTCACTATAGGGCACAAATTCCAGAGTGCCTACACCAGATCTTTTTCCACAGCAGCATCAAAAGACTGTCTATAACAAAGCAGCTGCCTCGGAGCACCTTTGCCAGAGCTCTCTCAGACTGCTTTCTCCAGAACACCCTTTTTAGACTAGTTTTTGGAAGAAAAAAAGGCTTTGCTATAGTGCCTATACCTGATCGTTTTTTTCAAAGCAGCACCACCAGAAAGCCTTCACCAAAGAAGCTTCCTCAGGGCACCTTTTCCAGATCTCTAACATACTTCATCCAGAGCACCTTCTCCAGACTAGTTTCTAGAAAAGCTCCCTATAGTGCATGACTTCCATAGTGCCTACTCAAGAAAAGTTTTCCACAGCAGCACCACCAGCCTGCCTTTCTAAAAGCAGTTCCCTCAACGTTTCTGGATCTCTACCTCTATACTTTTGCCTACAGCCTGCTTCGTCCTGGGCTCCAGAAAAAAATTCAGTTTGATTTTTAGAACTTTTGCTTATCGATGCCGATCTTCGCTTCGCACACATTTTCCTCCCTCTTCCTAACACTCCCGGGCCTAAAACTCAAAATCGGTGTTGACCAAACTTGTGTGTTTTATTCCCACGGTACCCTAAAACCTCCCCTCCCACCCCCCCCAGGGCACCGGCATGCTGCGTGTCCCGTCTTGCTGTGGGCGTGTGTTCCCGTCCTCTGTGGGCGGTTCTTTCCCATGCCTGGTTTAATTTGTGGTCTAAAACCAGACATTAATGCTATCTTTAATCAGAAAACAAACATGTCCGCCTTTCTTTTTATAGAGACAAGTTCGACGATGATTAAAAAGCGGAGGGAAGAGAGAGAGAGAGAGAGAGAGAGAGAGACGCCTCGTGTCGAGAGTCTTCATCTGTCTTATAAAGTGAGTTTATTTTTTTGCCCAAGGCGCATCTGCTTGAGCTGCAGCCTTCACTCGTCTGCTTTAGGAATGATGAATCGTTCCTTCCGAGGAAATGAAAGACTGCTGTCTTGTTTTTCCGCATGTGGACAACCCCTGTTTCCCCCCTTACGTTCGTCTCTCCGGTCCTTGTCTGCTCTTTTCATCTCGCTCTGGTCTGGAGCTGGTCAGCGGAGAGCCCTGTGTTTTACAGGCTCATTAATCATTGTGAGGGACAGCGAGGGCCCCTAATCCAACCCCTTCCCTCTACACGCACAGCACAGGACAACACAACACCCACCCACCCACACACACATACACACATACACACACACACACACACACACTGAATGAAGTGTGCACTATATTTACTACCTTTTTGCCAAAAACGTGTCTCGTGACATGTGTGTTTACAATCACACACTGAACCACTACAGACGCACATGTGTGTGTGTGTGTGTGTGTGTGTGTGTGTGTGTGTGTGTGTGTGTGTGTGTTTGAATGAAGCTATTGTGCCAGCGTGTGTATGCTCCACATAATCGTGCTCTCAGAGGGTGTGTGTGCCCGTGTGTGTGTGTGTGTGTGTGTGTGTGTGTGTGTGTTGTAATGTACACACTGATTCCCAGGAGTCCATTCATGCTGTAATTGGTGCTAACGGAGTGCTCAGGCTTTTTCGTGCTTCCTCTGACTGATCCAAAGTGAGAATACATCTGGATCATTACTTTTCACAGAAATAAAATAAAAAAATAATAATAAAATTAGAATAGCAATTTCAGTTGAATTCTAAGTAAGGAGGAAGGAGGAGTTTAACACTAAAGTGAACACTTCTGTACACTTTCCGTTCGATTGCACACTCAATTTATTACTTTCTTTATTCCTTTAGTGCTCAATCTGGAGGTTCAGGTAGGTTCTTTCCCTGACCACTGAGAGTTCATCCTCCAGTAGCCTACACTCGGGGCAGATTTGGGGATCTTTGGAGTGTTTTTCTGAAACAGCAGTGACCCTGAGGTGCTTAAAAGCCGACTCTAAGCGCCGCTGTGCCTCTGTCACTTCCTCAAAGACAAACATCTCTCATCCAACTCACCACACAATCTGATGCACCTGCACTACAGACAGAGAGAAAGCACAAAGACAGAGATGAAGACAGGAAGAAAGAGATACCAATAGAGACATATATAGATACAAACCTTGGAGGGATAGAAAGAAAGACAGACAATGAGACACAGACTGAGAGAGAAAGTGAGAGGGAGAGAGAAGAAACAGAGACCAAGAGAGAGATAGACACAAACCATTTGGAGGGATGGAAGAAAAAAAAGAGAGAACAAGACAAAGACAGAGAGAGAAAATAACAAAGATAACAAATAAACAAAAACAAGGAAAGAGAGGGAGGAGGAAGCAATAAAAAAAAGAGAGAGTGAGACATGAACAGACAATCCAAGACAGAGAGTGAGAGAGAGAGAGAGAGAGAGAGAGAGAGAGAGAGAGAGAGTAAAGAGGCAGACAGACATATATAGACACAACCTTTGGAGGGATGGAAGGAAAATACAGAAAGAGAGAGAGAGAGAGAGAGAGAGAGAGAGAGAGAGAGAGAGAGAGAGAGAGTGAGACACCAAGAGACAATCGAAGACAGACAGAAAGTCAGACGGAGCAAAAAGAGAGAGAGAGCATGAGAAAACAACAAGCAAGAGAGAGAGAGAGAGAGAGAGAGAGAGAGAGAGAGAGAGACACGGAAGGAGAAATGAAGGAGTAAAAGAGAAAGACAGAGACAACCCAAGACACACAAAAAGCAGAACAAAGAGAAAGAGAGACTGCATGAAAGAGACACAGAGAAATGGGTGTCACACAGTGTGTGTGTTTGTGTGTGTGTGTGTGTATCCGTGTACTTGTTTGCGTGGAGGCCTTGCCAACACTACATGTGGCTTTCTGTGCACAGGGGGCCCCAACCAGGGCCCCTCTGAGACTGTTATATACAGCTGGCCAAAATTCCTCAGCCATGACTGAGGACACACACACACACACACACACACACACACACACACACACACACACACACACACACACACACACACATTACACATTTATGCCCTCAAGACAAAGGTGAGATTCTTTATCACTGTCTGTTCTCTGAAAAAATGCTTAGCCAATGGACATTTGGTCTAACACACACACACACACACACACACACACACACACAGACACACACACACAGACACACACACAAAGTATAGCTGATAAGGTTTTAAGCATCAGAGCTTACATCCAAATAGAAAATAGAAATACTGTATAGAAATCGTGTAGCTGTAGAGCCGAGTTGCGTGCAGGCCGAAAGCTTTCCACATCAAATCGTCATGTAAGTCATCGTGAGAGTAACAGTATTGCGAGTTTACCTTTTTCACAGTAACTTTGCTGCTCAAGAAATGACAATGGTTGTGAGAAAGTACGCAATCACCAGCTTGGCGTTAAATTACTACTGAAATCCACAGAGGTGATCGAGGGGTCAATAAATTATTGATGAATTGGGATGATCATCATTCTTTGTTCAAAAATATAATATAAAAGATTTAAATTTAATATAAAAAAATGCCTGCTTGGATAAATAATATATACAATAATATTTTAGTATTTAATAAAAATAAAATATACAAAAATTAAATAGAATGCAATACACTTTTATTATACTGATTGAGTAATTCATTAAATTAGAAGAATTAAAATTGATTAAATAAAATAAACAAATAAAAAAATAAAAAATTTACATTTCCTAGACCCCATTTGGGTAATACAGATGTGTATATAAGTGTGTGTGTGTGTGTGTGTGTGTGTGTGTGTGTGTGTGTGTTTTACATTTAATATTAAACATTTCTAAAGATATGATCTACTTATTTCTACAAACTTTAACAAATGTCTTCATTCCTTCCATCCTTCATTTATTCGCTCTCTCGATATGCAGAATTGTCAGGATTTTCTCCTTTAAGAGAAATTCTTGAAGCCGGACATAAAACTCTAAAGAATCCATATTGCTAGACTGTCGTTAAAAACTGCTTGGGGGGTTTCTCTGTATGATCCTCCTGACAGAGAGACATTTTCCAGGCCTGACTCACAGATTAAGATCAGTGTTGTAGCACACAGAAGTTACTTAAAAAAAAAAAAAAAATACATAAACAAAAATTAAAAATAGGCTACTGCAGAAACTATTAAAGCAGGACCACTAGTTGTATCTGGAGCATCTGAAGATCCCAGGTTCAATCCCTTTGATTTCAGCATCGTGACTCTTGATTGAAAAGGCTCTGAATATTAATCGGAAGGTCACTCTTGGGGCCCTTGAGCCAGGCCCTTAACCTTCCGTGCTCCAGGGGTGCACTCCGCTTTCATAACATCGCTGTGCTGTAATGTACATGTGACAAGTATACTGAGCCATGAGGAGAAACTAGATGAGATGTTTGATGGAACAGATGAGGAAATGGAAGAAGGCTAAACCACCATCATGACAAGAAAGAGAGAAAGGGAAGATAATACAGAAAGAGATGGTCAAGAGAAATTCAAGAAAAGACTTTATACAGAAATTTAAGACTGGATTGGAGTTTTATAGTATCACTGAAATAAGTCGTAATCTGCTCCAAATTCCATAATATTGAGACATTGACTTATTAGAAGCATCACTCTGGATCATTAATCATGTATTGCGATGTGCATAATGTCCCTCAACTTAACAGGCCATTAGTGTAAGAGACAGAGCAGAGAGAGGGTAAAAGCTCCAAGGCAAACCGGCCGACTCTAAACATGTCATTACAGGAGCGCAGCATCTTCACAAATAGTGTGCCGACAAAATCCAGCTCGTATTTCTGCCCATATTACTGCACGTTGATCCAGGTGTTTAGGTTGAGGTTCGAACATCATAACAAGGAGGAAAAAGTGGCACGATATTGGTGCTAAAAACATCCAGCTCACCCTTTCTGAGGAGAAAGATCTTACAGGAAGGCTACAGTAACACAAGTATTCTTTACAACTGTGGTGATCTGAAAACCATCGGACTGCCTTCGATTAAAGAAAGTTTTCCTGGATGTCTGGTGTACATGTTGCGTTAAAAACCGGTATTTCAGTAATTGTGTAATTTCAAGAGAGAGAAAAGCTGTGCGTTTAGCAGGTTCAAATGAAGGTGAGAATATGACTGTATGAATAAAACCGGTCTGGTGGAGATCTATGGAACGTCAGGGCTTTTCACCTCCTGTATGAGGAAAATCATGATTTTTCATCCGTGAAGCAGACAGAGACAGAGAGAGACAGAGACAGAGAGAGAGAGAGAGAGAGAGAGAGAGAGAGAGAGAGAGAGAGAGAGAGAGAGACAGAGAGAGATACAGACTGGTAGCGCCAAGAGCCGTCTGCTAACTGCTTTTTTGAATCAATACACACTTTTGTGTATTTAATAAACAATAGTACGTCAGACTGATTATTCGTCACATTAAATCGTAACTCAGAATTCCATTCCCGCACACACACACACACACACACACACACACACACACACACACACACACACAAAGTAAGAAATAACATCTGAGCCAAACAGCTGAACCATTATGTAGGTGTTATTTTGAACTGTCTGTTTTAAAAAAAAAAAAGCACAGAAATTAAAAAAATGGCCACTTGGTGTATAGACAAAAGCACTGCAAAGCCTGACTTGTCTAAGCGATGATGTGCTTTACGCAAAAAAACAAATCCTAGTGCTGTGTGCCTAGTTGGAGTGAGTAGCCTGAAGGAAGAACATTCTAAATTCTTAATATTCTGTGCTTTTCTTTTAATATTTTATTTCTCCGGGCCATTACTCATTATATTTGGTATAAAGTTGGCGAGAGATGTCATCGCTTTTCTCATCTACTGCCAATGAACTGCAAACCAACGACAATTTCTTCACCCTGATCCGAAGATTATCTCTTTAAAGAAAAGAAAAAAAAACTTGAAAGCTAATCTCACGTTCTTGATTCACGCACTGATACAAGCCCAATATTCGAAAACAATGAGAAATGCTGAAGAACTGAGACGTTGCTGAACTCGTTGAACTATTTTACCGTTTATCGTGAAAACCTTTGTTTTTTTTGTTTTTTTTTTTGTCATTATGCTCTAACTACAGTATCTCTTGTACCAATACGGGTGAGGTGAACCGATTCAGAACATCGGAGCGGTGTAATGAAGTACGTGTAAGATAATAGTGATAATAGTCTGATAGATAGCTTTATGAGATTATATTTACGGTCTCTGGCAAAAAAAAAAAAGAAAAGAAAAATCGCTAACAAACGAAAGTGTCAAGAAAGTAAAGAATAAAGTCGATGAGGCATTTATTTTATATTATTGAGTCATTTACGCACTTATCCAGAGAGACTTACAGCTGAGCAGGGAAGGGGTTTAGGGCCTTGCTCAAGGGCCCAGAAGTGGCAGCTTGGTGGTGGTGACCTTCTGATCCAAAGACCAACGCCTTAACCACTGAGATACCACCTCCATTTTTTTTTAAATGTAGGACAGGTGTTATAACCTGTTATAACCTAGCCTTTCAGCGATACTGAATAGAGGGCAAAGAAAAGGTGATGTGGCTAGACTTATGAATTTTGTGTAACGTACATTACATTACACATTACATTCGTCTGTTCCATTCATTTTCCAAACCACTGATTGTACACACCCCAAATTTACACACACACACACACACCAATCAATTTTGAATCGACATTCAGTATATATATATATATATATATATATATATATATATATATATATATATATATATATATATATATAAAGAGAAGGATAGATAGATAGATAGATAGATAGATAGATAGATAGATAGATAGATAGATAGATAGATAGATAGATCGATCGATCGATCGATCGATCGATCGATCCACACACTCATGGCCGAGATGGGATTCGAACCCCCTAGCATTGCTAACCTATTTTTTCGTCCGACTATAAAGTTTCCTGACAGACCATAGTATCCGTCCCATCTGATGTTTTTCAGACATGGACATATTTTAAATACATACAACTCAATGATGTAAGCAAAGTCATTTTGTTTAGTTAGCGTTCTACTTCTCCAGACCCAGACGACACTGGGCCTGATTGTTATGGCTACAGAGGGGTTTGCGTCTTGTCAGAGAGTTGGTTCTTGACTTTTATAAACATTCACCTATAGATATATACATACTTTAAATGGACGTGATACTAGAAAACCTATCACTGGTGTAGGTGAGGTGAGGAGGGTTGAGGGCTGAACTCTATAGCAGGCCACTCAAGATCTTCCACACACTTCCAACCAATGTAAAAGATATCTTCATGGAGATGGCTTTGTGCACAGGGGCGTTGTCATGCTGGAACAGGTTCGGGTCTCTCAGTTCTGAAAGGAAAATGACATGCTACCCCATACGAAGACGTCAAAGACAATTGTGTGCCTTCAGCTTTGTGGTAAATGTTTGAGGAAGAACCACCTATGGGTTTAAAAGTCAGGTGACCCAAAACCTTTTGTCCATATATTGCTATATTGTACTACATCTGAAACAACTGAGACACTATTTACTGTAATAGTATGTGGTTTTGGACACACCCTGTAGCTGGAATCTTGCTTATTTTCCAGACAGAAAATCTCAGACTTTGCTAAACATTATGTTAATTAGAAAGAATTAGATTTGGAATGAATTTAATTAGAAGTGAAAGATTTTCCCCTCAGAACTCTTTATAAGGAGCTAAACTTGCAAGCAGAAAATCCCGGACTGGACTCACAAACAATTTTAAACACTGTTGGTGAAGCAAGTCAATGTGATCATATACATATATAGACAGTACTGTGCAAAAGACGAGATTTCTTGTTTTAAACAGAAAATGTGCATACGGTAAAAAAAAACTAAAAACGTTTATAGGCTGAACATACAGCATGAACCTGGCTCTCGTATACCTCTCGAAATGTTCATGTCAAAATGTCTGCTGTGAAAAAGATCCTTTACACAGAGTTAGTGCAGGACACGATTAAACATTACATGTTCAATTCACTGGGTAGGTAATAAGACCAACTTCCAGTCATATATTTCCATTCAAAATGCAAAAGATCACAGAATTTTGACAGACATCATGGTTTTGTCTCAACGAAAGAGCGACGGCTTGAGGACACTGGGACTTGAACCTCCGACCTCGCGATCAGTAACCCAGAGCTTTAACCATTTACACTTAGGAAATTTGGCACACGCCCTTATCCAGATCCACTTACATGTATAGTAATCATACAACTGAGCAGCCATCGAGTTAAGGGCCTTGTTTAGGGGCCCAGGAGCAGCAGCTTGTTGTGGCTGGGATTTAAACTCACAACCTTCCGATCCAAAGTCTAATGCCTTAACCACTGTGCCTTACAAATACGTCATTTGCAGCAGCGTTCTCACGATTATGGAGTTGTAAGCGTTAAAAGAACTTGATAGCAAAAAGAAATATATAAAAATAAAAAGTGATGGATTTATTATTTCGTGCACTAAATATTCAGTGTTTCAGACAATTGCTGTTAATATCCACTCATAAAACACACTGAATCCGTCCCTTAACTCAGGGTTTCCTCTGGCAGTTTCTCAGGCATGTTTGAAGAAGAACCTTTTAGTTAGGAACTTTTAGTGGCACTTAGGAAAAAAATCTAAATGATCTTTAGGTTTTGTGTTCAGACTTGTGCCAGGGTTTAGCGAGCTTTAACAATCTCCCTCACACACACACTTTTTTTTCCGGCAGCCAACGTGTTAAACAGATGTGTGCAGTTCAGTGGGAGTCGCCCCTCCTCTGCTTTGAGCTAATCTAATAACAGCATGCGAAGTGACGTGGAATGAATCCCTATAATAAACTGCCGTGTGTAGGGTGGAACCCAACAGCCAACTTTACACCCTATAAAGAGCACTGCGGATGAAGGGGGCATTATTTACACACACAAGTGTGACTGATGTCTGGTTGTTTTTTTATATATGCACAGGATGAATTTGTCACGTTGTTGAGACAGAAACACTTGCCTGAACAGAGACGCAGGCAAATCAAACCCAACCGAAAACACTAATGTGTGTGTGTGTGTGTGTGTGTGTGTGTGTGTGTGTGTGTGAATGTGTATAAAGTGGGAGCTTCTGACACGTCAGCAGCATGGGTCTTTGACCAAATAACAATGATGCATAACTAAAACACACCCTAAATCAGCCGCCATCGAGGGTCTCTGTATAATTACAAAGGCGGAGTTTTAACCATGAAGGGTGGAGAGACGATGCCACAAAAAAAAAAAAAAAAAAAAAAAAGAACGAAAACACTTACCTCTTTTCTGCATGAAGGTGAAGAGATCATCCAGAAACTCTTTTCTGTTGGGGTCGCTGTCCAGCTCATACAACTGCACGAGAGGCAAACAGAAGATTCTTGTTCTGATCCTCCTTTTAGCAACAAACATACTCCATACACTCATATCAATACAGCCAGAGACAGACAGACAGACAGACAGACAGACAGACAGACAGACAGACAGACAGAAACTGATTAAGAGACAAACAAAAAAGAAAACTGACCTTGGCGAAGTCTCTGGAAGCCTCTCCTCTCGACCTGTTGCTGTCTGATTCTTCTCCCCATACACCATTGCCATTCTGCAGAGAGATCATCATCATCATCATCATCATCATCATCATCATCATCATCTATCCTTATTCCCACCATCAGTTCACATTGCCTTCATCATCAGGTATTAGATTTATAACATTTTGGCAGACGCCCTTTTCCAGAGCAACTTGCCATTATCTCATTCATACAACTAAGCAGCTATGGGGTTTAAGGGCCTTGTTCAGGGGCCCAAGAATATCAGCTTGGTGTGGATGGGATTTGAACTCAAGACCATCAGATCCAAATGCCTTAACCACTAAGCTATCACCTCCCTATGTATTATATCATTATATTATATCATTTTATTGTCTATACTCATTTTGCCTCACATTTAATCCTAAACACACAATTCAAAAACTGAAAGTGCACCAAATCTCACTGGTCTATTTCACTAATTCAGTATAAGATATAAACCTAGTTTCGGTCTCATCTATGTTTTTTTTCCCCCCACTTTTCTGGCCACAAGCTCCAGAATTTTGACGGGTTGCAACCAGACTGTTTCTCTGCATGTCCATCAATAACACAACACAATGAGGTGGAACAAAAAACGAACAATGCCATCTCCATTCTGGGGCTGGAGATAAGGGAGAAAACATGTTCATGCTCTCCATGAGGGAGGGGCGTTCTCTCTTTCGCACTCTCCCATTCGATCATAGAGACGCTTGGCAATTATTCAACGTAATTCAACTGTATTTTTTTTAACAATGCAGCTTTACAGAACGTAAGAATTGGCACAGGTCTGGAAAAACTCCTTCAGATGGTAGGAGGAAGAAACGGACTCATTTTTAGGACCAATTCTCACCTGGGTCACACCAAGAGTGTGATTATTAATCATTAAAACATTACAGAGACCGGAGAGTGAGAAATATCATGAACACCAGCGTGTGTGATTATGAGTAATGTCCTTTTTACAATATTATACACTCTGTTGGAGTTGTGGAACCAGGAGCTCCTGAGCAACTCGGAAATTAGCTCAACATCCGAGATCATTATGGATTTCTCCATTCTCAATGTTCAATGAGGGAGACACAGCATATGAGGAAAGCTATTTCAAGTCCAATGTCTGGAATTGGTGCATCTCGAGATGGCTCGGGATCCTTGCAGAGTCATCTTCCTTCTTTTGAGCAAATTTATGCAAAAAAAGGCAGACAGCAGCTTTCCTGTGCTCTAATAGCTAGTCGTCAACTAGCTAGTGATCGGTCATGACTGTTAAACTGCCTCTTCTTTCACATGTAAAGCGTGAAAAGCTGCATGTCGGATCGGTGAGCCGAGCTGCGTGGACCCTGACGTCTTCCCTAACCACTTGAGCTTGTGTTGAAAGTTATGCAAAATGGCATTTGCACATTTCCCGATTTCCTATTTTTCATCAGAAGTCATCTGTGAACGTCTGGGATTACTTTAGCTTCACTTTTTTAATAATGCATGCCTGTGATAATAAAATATTCATGAGCGCTTAAGTGATATGAATGTATGGGGCACTGATGAGTGACAAACGCAAACGGACGTCTTTTGAATACGTATCGCGTTAAGCAGGTGCTACGGTCGTGGCGTCATAGTTTACCGTAAGTGGTTCGCACAATATATACAGTATAGCGAACAGGAAGCCATTTTGTTTTGGAGTGTTGTGTGTTGGAGAAACATTAAGGCACAAATCGGGCCATTCTGAAGGATGTATTCACAACTGGACTGTTGAAAAAAAGCTAAACACACACACACACACACACACACACACACACACACACACACACACACACACACACACACACACAAACAGACAGACAGAAAAACACCACACTTGAGGCCCCTCTTACAGGTGTCTCTTCCCAGGAAATGGTAAATAAAGTTGTCCACCCATTTAACCCCCACACAACTAGAGGCCATCTGTGCTACACCTCCTCATTTATCTACCTCCACCTCCTCCCTCTTTATCCTGCCATCCCTCCCCCATCCAGCTGCATTTTAGCAAACCCCAACACACACACACACACACACACACACACACACACACACACACACACACACCTCGACCCAAAACAGCTGCACTGGCAAGTCAAGTTCACGGGCTGGGGGACAGATGGGGCGCTAATACAAACTCTGTCTCTCTGTCTCTCACACACACACACACACACACACACAAGGCTCATGGGGGTGACCAACGGCTGCGTAAATAAGGGCTTTAGGTCGGTGGAATGTTCCGGACAGGAATGTCAGTCTGCCGAGGAAACCGTAAAAGCCTTGGGAACAAAAACAGAGGTGCGAGCAGCCAGAGAGCGTGGTGTCTTAAAATTCAGTGAACTGATCGAACACACACACACACACACACACACACACACACACACACACACACACACGCATACATACATACATACACGGGGACGTCGTGCGACAGAGGTCATAAGGGTGACACAGCAAAGACATTTCAAAGGCATACATTAAGTACCTATGCATTTGGTTAACTCATTTCCATCTCACCACCAGATGTTTAAGGGAAGTATTCAGCGTTTATGTGTAGGGCCTGGGTGTGTGTGTGAGTATTTGCTTTGTTTGTGTGTGTGTGTGTGTGTGTGTTGATAGAAGTATAGAGGTTAAGATGTCACCTTTCTCCCAAAAGCAAAAGAAACCCAGCGGTGATGAGACACAGAGCACTTTTTTCACAATACATGTTTCCTTCCTCAATATTTCTCCATATAAAAAGAGGTAAAGAAGCAGAGAAAAAGGATGTAAAGCGGTGAAGAGGGTTTAGTTCTCATATGTACATTACAGCACATTTTCTCTTCACATTATATTTTTTGCACATCCCAGCGATGTGAGAAAACAGGGGTCTGAGCGCAGGGTGAGCCATGATACAGCTCCCCTGGAGCACAGAGGGTTAAGGGCCTTGCTCAAGGGCCCAAGAATGGCAGCTTGGCAATACTTGAACCCCTGACCTTTAAATCAGTAACCCAAAGCCTTATGCCAGGTGCACATTGTGCAGTTTTGGCCACGATTTGATTGTCTCAGACAAATTCTGAAAATCCTAAAAGATCCCTATAATCGTAGGCTAAGATCTGTATTCTGTGATCACTGGTTTGTTCACCAATAGCCGATCATTTCTTTCCTCTGATGAAAATCTGGCAGAAGATTTCAGACACTTTCCTGCAGTGTGACTTTGACAACGACGTCAAACCAAAAGCAAACAGGAGCGCAGAACCTGATGAGGGAATTAGCACGATAACTTCAAACCACCTCAGGGAGAATGAGTCCGGTTTACAGTACAGCAAGAAGAGAAACTTATTGAGTTATGGAGAAACAAGTAGTGTTTGTATGCTGTTTTTATTATCGAGGCACGTCACAAACCCAAAGAAAGCTACAGGTTGTTTTTAATTGCTGCTAGCTACGGTTATAGCAGAGGCAGGGACCTTTTATTCTCTATTTTTGAACTTGATGCTATTTGAGGTTATTTAATTTAGAAATGATATTTCAATAAAGTACTTGAAGTATTTCATTATAATTTTTGGGGTGATTGAGGACAGGTGGGGCTTGAAATACATTCATTATTATTATAAAAAAAGTTAAACTAAATATAATAATCAATATATCGATTTGGCTCATTAGAGATTTAAGTCATTATTAGAAAATACCAGTAAAAAATAAATAAAAAAATCCTAATTAAACTGATAAATATACAAAACATAATTTTGCTGAATTTTTCCTGCATGAAAAACAATTACAAATCTTATGTCACATACACATTCATACACAGAAAGACTTGCAGTGAAATGCTGTTTTACGACTGTTCAATACTAGAAATAGAATATACAAAATATGTATAGATAAAATATATTAAGTATAAAAGTATTAGTATTAAATCTAATGTATGAAACATATGTATACAAAATATATACATATAATATATACCGTATTTTTCAGACTATAAGCCGCTACTTTTTTCCCACGTTTTGAACAACGTGGCTTAAACAACGAAGCGGCTAATATATGAATTTTTCCCGGTTTCACAAACTTCAAGCCAAAAAACTGAGACCCATAACATTAGACCAATGAAATTTCCGAACGGAAACGAAAAAACGCACCTCACCTGTGTTCTGAGCTTCATGGCATCGGGAGAAAAAACGTTTTTCTTAAACGCACGACGATGCCAAACGAAAAACTCTCGAGAGAAATAGTTGTGAAAGGAAGGAGGAAGACAGTGAACAATGACTTTCTTGTTCGGCTACTGTTTAGATACAAGCCGTTGTAGCGCGTTGAGTCTGGGTGAAGGGAGAGCTCGCTAACTCCAGTTACAACAGAAATCATATAAGCACAGACAGGTTTCCAAAACTTGTGCTTTTTTATTTTTCTTGGCAACAGCGTTACGGGTTAGTCAAAGAAACTTGAAATGAGCATCAGAAAATAATAAGGACATAATCCTCGGTCTTGCACACATGCAGTAATACCGGAAAAATGTGGCGGCAGGCTATTCCCAAAATACCGCTATGCTCTTAAAGGAGCCACAAAATATTTCACCCGTTACACCGTGTAACAGACACTGTCTTTCATTAAAGCCTGTGTAAAGTTCATTAGTTTCAACGTAGACAGGTGCGGCTTATTTATGTTTAAAATAAAAATCGTCGTCAAATTCAGTGGGTGCGCTTTATACATGGGTGCGCTTTATAGTCCGGAAATTACGGTAAATAATAAAACAGAAAGTGATGGGTATGGATATGACAGTAGTCCAGATTTAAACTTTAAATGAAACAACAGGATAAAACTCATGTTATCTTTTAAAAGTTTCTGCAGGAACACACACTGTTATTGTAATTCCTAATGCATTATCATTATTCTTTCTTTATACAAGATCAGGGGATGAGAAGGTGTTCTTTTACGGGATTAAATGGGGCGGGGGAGGAGATAAATGGCTTCATGGCCTGCGCTGTTCGAGAACTAGAACAAACTATCTCGAGGAACACCACCAGAATAAAAGCAGGAGCATGTGAGAGTAATACCTTGTGAAAAGTGTCTGATGGACACAGTATAGCGCACCAGCCTGATCTTTCTCCAACTGTGATCACTGACGCGTGCAGGGCAGAAGGTCTACAGCGGCATGATTGAGAAACAGCAACCTGCATTAACCCGACCTCAGAACCATATGCTGATATCTACAGAGTTAATCTTTAATCCCATTCTATGGTTTGATGTTCCATAAATCCACAGGTCATGCATTACCTACTAAACCCGAGCAAACAAGAGTGCGAGCGCACACACACACACACACACACACACACACACACACACACACACACACACGGTAAACAACAGGACTACAAAGTGATCAATACTGCTCGATTAAACAAAAACACACAAACGGCATCATCAAAGTTCATGACTCTGCGACAGACATCTCAAAACCAGAGAGCTCAGAGACCTGCATGGACATGAAGAGTCGTGAGGGAGATGGTGTGAGAGTGAAATAAAAGGGTGAGATGACGAGACATTGAGAGAAATAAAAGGTTGATGAGAGGGTGAGACGACGCGAGAGTGATGATATGAAGGTGAGATGTGAGGGATAAACATGGCAGAGACACAAAAGTGAGACGAAGAAGAGTTAAATTATACGTAGGAAATGCCAGAGTGAGACAATGTGAAGGTGAGACGACAGTGAGTGTAAGTATATGCATAGGAGAAAGCGAGAGAGAGATGTGAAGGTGAGACGATGGCAGAGTGAATAGATAAATAGATCATGTGAAAATGAGACAATGTACAGGTAGACGGCATAAAAGTGAGCATGCAAAGGAGATAAAGAGAGTGAGAGGACACGAGGGTAAGACAATGTAAGGGTAACATGAGTGCTGCTGCGTGGGACATAATGCAAGAGTGAGACGAGTTGAGAATAATGATGTTTGGGAGATGATATTAGAGTGAGACTGTAAAAGAGTGAGACAATATAATGGTAAGATGACATGATGGTGATGACGTAAGGGTAAGACAACAGTAGAGTGATGATGTAATAGTGAGACAATGTGAGGGTGTTGCCGTGAGAGACATGGCATGAGAATGTGAGAGATGACATCTGTTTATCATGTGATGTGATGACGTGAGGGTGAGACAATGTAAGGGAGATGAGGTGACGGTGAGACAGTGAGGGAGATGACTTAAGGGAGACCTGAGGGTGAGACAATGTGAGAGGGAGGACATGAGGGAAATGATGTGAGGGTGGGACAATGTGAGGGAGAGACAATGTAAGGGAGATGACATGAGGGAGATGATGTGACTGGGTTGATGTGAGGGAGAGATGTGAGGGTGAGAATGTGAGGGAGATGACGTGAGGGTGAGACAATGTAAGGAGATGGGGTGAGGGTGAGACAGTGAGGGAGATGGGGTGAGGAGATGACGTGAGGTTAGACAATGTAAGGGAGATGGGGTGAGGGTGAGACAGTGAGGGAGATGGGGTGAGGGAGATGACGAGAGGGAGACCTGAGGGAGATGATGTTAGGGTGAGACAATGTAAGAGAGAAGACGTGAGGGAGACAATTTGAGGGAGATGATGTGAGGGTGAGACAATGTAAGGGAGATGATGTGAGGGTGAGACAATGTAAGGGAGATAATGGGTGTTGCATGCTGTGATGACGTGACTGTACAGGTGGACGCAGGGAGCTGAAATCGGATTTAAATCAGCAGTCAGAAAAGCCAGACAGTACACAAATCAGAATTAAAATGAGCAGTAGTACGCAAAATTACTGTCAAAGCAACATGCGTCTAAATCGAGAAAATCTCAGACACACCTTTTTCCTTAGGGGTTTCTCTTTCTCTCTCTCTCTCTCTCTCTCTCTCTCTCTATCAAATTTTTTAAACACTGAACACTACAACACAATGTAAAAAAACTAATTCAGACTATCGTTTATTTGCTTTTCAATCAATCATTAATTTACCCCCACACTTTTTTACACACAACAGTTGCATGATTTCTCTCTTCTGTGTCTGCCTTTCTTACAGTATTCAAACTGTATCTCATACTTTCTTTTTCTTCTCTTTCTGTCACCCTCTTTCTCTTCTCTGTCTCTCTCTTACTCTTTCTTTAATTCTTTCTGTGTCTGTCTCTCTCAATCTCTCTTTTCTGTCTGTCTCGCTCTCACCACTCTCCTATTCCTTTCTACCTGTCTCTCACAATCATTGTCTTCTCTGTCTATCTCGCTCTCACCCACTCTCCTATTCTTCTCTGCCTTTCTCTCACAATCTCTTTCTCTTCTCTGTCGGTCTCTCGCTCTGTTTCTTATTCCTCTCTACCTGTCTCTCATAATCATTGTCTTCTCTGTCTGTCTCTTGCTCTCTTTTCTTCTCTTTCTGTCATTTGCTTACTGTCACCTCTGTCTGTCTCTCTCCCCCTTTTATCTTCTCCATCTGTCTTTCGCTGACTCTCTTTTCTGTCTCTCTCTCTTTTTCTTCTCTGCCTGTCAATCGTTCTCTTTTTCTCGTGTCTGTCGATCTCTTGCTCTCTCTTTTTCTTCTGTCTCATGCTCACACTTTCCTGTCAACCTCCATCTCTCTCTCCCTCTCCCAGTTCTCTCTTTCACATTTCTCATACTCAATCCATTACTTTCTCAGTCTCTGTCTCACTTTTTCTGTCCCTCTCTGGCTTTCAGTCCAAGTCTTTCTGACTGTTTGTCTCTCTTTCTTGCTCTCATCTTTGAAGTATTCATTTCCCAGAGTGCAAAACGGTTGCTCGTGGAGCAGAAACACGTGCGTGGGAAATCGTAAGAGATCTGAGACGTGTCTCGTCTCGTCTGGTAGAAAAACGGTGGTCAGTGCAGGAATGTTCAGAGTATTTGTTTGTGCTTTGTTGTGCCCCTGGCTGTCTGCTGACCCACTGTTAGCTCAGTGTGTCGACATTAACGTGTAGGCGCACGTGCAGACGGCGCCGCCTCGTTCCGATCACGCTCTCGCACTCCCACAGCTCGAGGCTGATCCGCGACTCGGAATTCCCTTCCTACAATCGGCAAATGTCACAGAAAATCATCCCCTCAGTATGAAATTTCAACATAGCAACCTGGGGTAGTCTTCTGAGTAGTTCTCTTCCTGTTTATAGAGTGAAGTTAAAAGACTTTGAAGGCCATATTTAACATCTAAAATAATGATTTTAGTCAGAATCTCTGTTGTTTGCTACGATATTATGAAATAATTGCCAGAAGGTTGTAGTTACTGCAACTCATACGAATTAACACCAACCCACAATCGATGTACAGCATTTTATTAAAAACTGAATTCTAAAACAGTGTAATTTTCATAATTTATTAATCATACATTTAAACTGTAAACCTTCAATCCTACAGAAAGAGAAGGTTGTTCATGTGCAATTCAGCAAGAAACTACAACACACAACTAAAGTCCATTAACAAGTCCTTTAGTCCACAGTGAAAACATTTTCCTTTTTAATGCATATTTTTCTCTCAGTTTTGGCCTTCAGTCAATGAAAACTTAACTTTTTGAAAAAGCTAAAACAAATTTATTTTCAAAAAGCTGTGCGGAAATGAATCGGCTTACGTTTCGCTTTTGCGCAGTACAGAAACGTGAACGTTTTCAGACATATTTTTCATTACTCTGTGTTCTTTTGTACATTCTAATCCGGACCTGGAAATCACTTAAATCAAATTCCATACTTTTTTTTATTAGAAATGCAAAAATGCGTAGAAAGCAGGGCGTCACGATTTGGGAAAAATCTCATGTTGCGATTATTGTGGTCAATATTGCGATATTGAGATTGCGATATAATAAAAGGTTTCATGAGTCCACTTGATTGGTTATCAAGGAAATTGCACACATTAGTAATGATGCTGAAATGTGTATTTGTAAAACTATTTTTTTTTTTTGCAAAATGAAATAACATTTGCATTAATGTAAACATGAAATTTTCACAAAAATAAGACATTTGAAACATTTTTCCAAACAAACAGGAAACCTCCTGCCACAGGCAATTTTTCATTATTTACCAGTTTTTAAGATACAGTATGTGTTTACAATTATGCAATCATTATTATTAAATGTGTTCAAAATTTGTAATGGAAGATCACTAATGATTTGTATGGTGTGGGAGTGGAGCATTGTGGTGGGGGGGGTGACAATAGGAATCTTGCCCAGGGTTCCAAAAGGCTAAAAATGGCCCTGTTTACGTGGGATGTAACAGACACCAGAGAGAGAAAGAGAGAGAGAGAGCAGTCAGAGTCTGATAGAGTGTATGGGGATGTGTTTGGGAAAGCAGAGGATGACAGGCGAAGGTGCGCCAAAAACCGCAAGTGTGGCGTCGAGGAAAGATGTGGGTGTGTGTCCCGGCGTGATTTCAATCGCAACGCTTGCCGTCAGCTTGTGTGATTATATGACGGCAAGCGTTGTGATTGAATTAAACAAATAAGTGTATGTGGACACTTATTCCTCGCGATACGATTAATCGTTTAGCAGTAGAAGAAACTGTAGAGACAGAAAGAGAATGACGGAGAGAAAGAGCACTGTTTAAAGGCGTAAGTGATAACAGGAACCGACTTTTCTCTTCGGGATTACACAAACAACATGAAGAGAGAGAGAGAGAAAGCATATTTAAACAGGAAGTGTGAGAGAGAGAAAGAGACAGACAAATAGAGGCAAATCTAGAGAAAGATACACACAGAAAGAGATCGAGACAAAGAGATAAACAGACAGCTACATAGAGACAGGACAGAGATGGAGAGAGATACACAAAGAAATACAGACCCTGAATAGAGACAGAGAGACGGGCGGACTTATACATACAGTGAGAGAGACAAACCTAGTGTTTAGGAAAGACAGAGAGAAAGAGGATAACATACATAAACATACATCAACGCACACACACTCAAGAGTTACAGACTACAAAAAAAACGGATTTAATAGTTTTTCTGGGTGGTTTTGTAGCATAATACACAACAGGTGGTTATAGCGCTTTCATAATATTCAGCAAAACCACACACACTGAGCTGTTGTACATTAATTCCTGAACACTGCACACAAGTTAACATGTCACACACAGACGCACACACGATCAGGTATGCCTTTCTGCATTATATAATGTGGGCAGGAACATGTTAGGACTCACATCCTCATTGTGAACCACAACATAACAATCACTCGGACGATCTTTATCTTTACATTTCGCACCACAGAAACACGTTTGTCTCACAACAGGCCTCATTTTTCACGACGTGTTCGAAAACGGATCCGGCCCTCGTACAAGCGTTTACGCAAGAAGGTTTTCGTGAAAAAACATTCGTGTCCTGCTCGGATTCAATACGTGAGTATGTGCAATCGTTGGCGTGATGTGATATGAGCTGAATGCCACATTGTTCTAAAGACAAAACCATGTCTCTGCTCACAGGAGGAAACTCCTGATGTGCTTTTTGATTATTAATACCTGCATACATTATATACACACAAAAGTATTGGGACGCCTAAGATTTCCAGCCATATGTGGTTCTTCCACAAACTGTTTCTAGAAACATAGAGGCACGCAAGTCGAGTCGAGTCTTTAGATGCGTTTTAGCATGAAATTTTTCTAGGAGACTCAAACCTGTTCCAGCATGGCAATGCTCCTCTGCACAAAGCCAGCTCCATGAAGATATGCTTTATATGGGTTGGAAGATGAGCTCTGACCTTAAACCTATTGAACAATAATCAATGTGAACGCTGACTGCCTCCTAGGCCTCCTCACCTCACCTACATCAGTACCTGACGTTACTAACACTCATGTGGCTGAATAAATCTCCACAAATCTTCAGACACAAAGATTAAAATATTCAATCGCAATTAATGGCAACGTAATTTTATATGCTTCAAGTTTTTAATAGTCTAATCAACATTAGCATGGACAAATATGAATCCTTTATGCAAATGTATGTTTATTAATAGTGAAGCCACTATCCGGCAATTAAAACCGTCCGTGTGGAAACATGGCAAAATATGAAATTATAAAATTCGTGCCGTTAAAATTAATTTTCGTTAACGCATTATTTAACCGTTAATTTTGACAGAATTTTTATATATTATATATATATATATATATATATATATATATATATATATATATATATATATATATATATATATATATATATATATATATTATTCTATACGGAATTATTTGCAAATTTTTTTTTATTCTACTTGTTTTTTTTTCTCCACCCATTATTGCTTTTTAATTAATTTCAGAACTACACTGAGCAGCCATTTGTTCACGTGAACGGTACGTGTTAATCAGTCAACAACAACGGCTAGCAGAGAAGGATAAAACACGCATTACAGGTTTGTGATTCTGGGGACATTTTGCGGGTCTTCACAAGACAATAAATCCGTATTTTCCCCTCAAAAAAAAGCAAAGAGAAATCTGTGTGCGTGTTTTGTGTGTGTGTGTGTGTGTGTGTGTGTGTGTGTGTGTGTGTGTGTGTGTGTGTGTGTGTGTAAGGAATAACAAAGATAATTCAGATATTAAGTGAATGTTGTTTGAATGCCTGTCAGCAAATCTCCTCCCTAAACTTTCAGCTTAATTGCTAATCCTTATAGTCATTAAACTGCACACAATGCATATTTTCCTCACAGACACCCACAATGTTGGATTACTTACAAGTTTTCACGCACACGTGTGCAGTTTTTCCTGTTACTGAACAAATATTTTTCTGTAAATAAAATGCAAACTTTATTTCTACACACAGATAACATGAGTCGCATTGTCACATCATTGTTAGTCAAAATAAGCTACATTCTATTTAAACAGGCGATTTAATTCCTTCTGTCAGAATGATCAGAACGATGAGATAATCGCACAAGAAATTTCTTATGTATTGCCCTAATTACATCTCAGCGTTTTCCCCCCAATAACCTCGACTTTCCAACTTGTGGGTGTGTGCATTAAAAAACCCCACAGCTACACAGATCGCGTTCTCCTCGTCATTATGACATTTCGACAGAACTTAAAGTCAGAATATATGACATTACCTGGCTATCTAAAATCTACCTCTTGTAGCAAACATCACAGCATTGCTCATGCTCTGGATATCAAAGAAGGCGTCAGACTTCAGTGTGTGTGTGTGTGTGTGTGTGTGTGTACGTGACATGAATGAAAGACTTTGTTTGATTGGACAGTGGGAGTCATATGTCGATTTGCAAGTGTGTGTTTGTTTTTACGTGTGTTGGATTTTACTTTAATTTGGAAAAGAAATTAGCGATTTGCTGGTGCAGTCGTAGAAAAAGGCGAGAGAGAGAGAGAGAGAGACAGAGAGAAAAAGAGAGGGAGAGAAAGAGAGGAGAGAGAGAGAAAAAGAGAGAGAGAGAGAATGTGAATGAAAGACAAAAGCAGACAGAAGTGTCTCTCAGGTCCTGAACAGGGAAATGTTTTACACATCCCGTGAAAATTCTGCTGTTGTCTTTCAGGCTTGTACGATCATCACACACTTGTGTGTTTTTGTGTGTGCGTGTGTGCTTGTGTGTGTGTGTGTGTGAGTGAACATGCAGGCAGATAATGCAGTCTGTAAAAATGCACAGTAGAACATGTGCATTAGGGGAAATGTTCCACATATTATAACACATCAAACACACACACACATACATATACACACCCACACACCCACACACGCACACAATGAATCATATAGTGAGAAAAGTGAACAGCTTTTTGTTAGCAAGACATGAACATAAAGACTGCATTCCTCTGTGTGTGTGTGTGTGTGTGTGTGTGTGTGTGTGTGTGTGTCTCTGTGTCTAATTCACCTGCAGCAGTGTATCATCTGACAAGTATCATATCGCTTTCATAAACACGGATTAGTAAGTAGTGGCATTCTGCACGCATGCACACACACACACACACACACACACACACACACACACACACACACACACACACACACACACACACAGTGAGGACAGTAAAGTGTCTCCATCACGTCCTTCATCATTTAGCACAGCAAATCACACGTGATCCTGTTTTTACTCTACTTACATCAGCAAGTACCAGAACTACTGATTTTATAGACAGTCAGACAGACACATTACATAATCATTCATATATAAATGTATGTGTGTGTGTGTGTGTGTGTGTGTGTGTGTGTGTGTGTCCATAAGAACTCTCACTCACTTACATAATAAAAATATACCTTAAGACATGCATATACAGATTCACATATGAAAACCACACATTCAAAAGGCACATTTGCTCACACACACACGCACACAATGAATCATATAGTGAGAAAAGTGAACAGCTTTTTGTTAGCAAGACATGAACATAAAGACTGCATTCCTCTGTGTGTGTGTGTGTGTGTGTGTGTGTGTGTGTGTGTGTGTGTCTCTGTGTCTAATTCACCTGCAGCAGTGTATCATCTGACAAGTATCATATCGCTTTCATAAACACGGATTAGTAAGTAGTGGCATTCTGCACGCATGCACACACACACACACACACACACACACACACACACACACACACACACACACACACACACACACACACAGTGAGGACAGTAAAGTGTCTCCATCACGTCCTTCATCATTTAGCACAGCAAATCACACGTGATCCTGTTTTTACTCTACTTACATCAGCAAGTACCAGAACTACTGATTTTATAGACAGTCAGACAGACACATTACATAATCATTCATATATAAATGTATGTGTGTGTGTGTGTGTGTGTGTGTGTGTGTGTGTGTGTGTGTGTCCATAAGAACTCTCACTCACTTACATAATAAAAATATACCTTAAGACATGCATATACAGATTCACATATGAAAAACCACACATTCAAAAGGCACATTTGCTCACACACACGCACGCACGCACGCACACTTAGTTACATAATTCCAACCCACACTAAGAAATGCATATGCACACACCTCGACACATGTACACAATACATATACATACCTACAGTACACATACATACATATATATATATATATATATATATATATATATATATATATATATATATATATATATATATATATATATATACATATATATATATATCAATCACACATACATACATACATACATACATACACACACACACATATATATATATATAAAGAGAGAAAAAGAGAAACCCAAAAAGTAAGAATGTGAGAGAGAGAGAGAGAGAGAGAGAATTTGAGAAATAGAAAACAAAATGAGAGAGAGAATGTGAGAAAAGAGAGAGAGAGAGAGAGAGGAAAAGGAAACTATGAGAGAACAAGAGACAGAGAAGTGAAAGAGAACAGGAACAGAAAGAAGGTAGGGGACAAGAAGCAGACTGAGAAAAGAAAGATTGTGACAAACAGAGAAAAACAGTGAGAGAGAGAGAGAGAGAGAGAGAGAGAGAGAGAGAACATGAAAGAGAATGCAAGAGAGTGTGGAAAAGAGAGAGAAAGAGGAAAGAGAGAGACAATGAGTGAGAAATTAGAATAGAGAGAGAGAGAGAAAGAGAGAGAGAGATAGAGAGTGATAGAGATAGAGAGACTCGAAGTTAGAGGGGGATATAAAAGTGTGAGAGCGAGAAACAGATTGAGAAAAGAGAGAAATGTATATACATTTAATCTTCTTATTTTATTTATTTATTGTAACTATTCCTTTTAGTTTTTTTTTTATTTATTATATTGTTATTATGGTTATATTTTAGTATAATATTATTATTATTATAGTTTATTATTTTTGACTGACTGTTATTTCTGTTATGTGTCTGTATGTTCTATGCTTGGACAATACGAATGTCCATATTTGTCATACCAATAAAGCCACCTTTGAATCTTGAAAGAGCGAGAAACAGATTGAGAAAAGAAAGAGAGAGTGATAGAACAATCTTATAAACAGATTCGAAACGGCTCAATTTTAACAAAGGATTATGGAAGGAGTCTCCAGAGTCGGTGCTGTGTAACAGTCACCAGAGGAATATTTTCCATCTCCAGAAAGTCTTCAGGACGGACAAATGTACACTTTTCAATCCCTGCTGTTACATCATCATCATCATCATCATCATCCTTTATTTATTAAATCATTATTTAAGCAAGCTAGCATTTATTCTTATGTTAAATAATCATATTATCTATGGACACTTAAGTCTGGTCAAAGTCGCACGGCTTCAGGAGTTTTGTGATGTTGAACGTTTAGTCTGAATTGCGACGTCCTACAAATCAAGTAAATGAATACCATTAACTTATGATAAATTTCCCAAGATTAAGATGCATGCTATTTTAGAGCACAGGACCACCAGGGTCCTGTGCTCGAGCGCAAACGCTAAATAACTTCAAATAAATGAATGAATTAATGAACAAATAATTCGTTCGCATTCTAACTCCACACACAAACTTATGCTGGAGCTGTAATGATGTAACAATATGCAATATCAAAAGTATTGGAACACCTCACTTTTGACTGTTACCACAAATTTGGAGGCAGACAATTCAGTTGTATAAAATGTCTATGGATGTGGTAGCATGAAATTTTCCTAGGAACTAGGAGACCCAAACCTGTTCCAGCATGACGATGTCCCTGTGTACAAAGCCAGCTCCATTAAAATATGTTTAACATGGGTCAGAGAGGAAGATCTTGAGTGGCCTGCTGTAGAGCTTTGACTTAAATTCTATTGAACCCCTTTGGGATAAATATAAACACAGATCAGTCTTCCACATCTCACCTTCATCAGTACCTGATTTTAGCAACACCCTTGTGTGAATGATCACAAATCTCCACAAAAGTCAGCTGCAACATCTTCCTAGAAGAGTGGAGGTCATTTGGTATGCAATAGCGGTTTAGTGAATGCTAAAAATAAGCTCTTTTCATCGGTCACAAATCGCCAAACCTCAAATCATGAAGGTTTATTAACCTTTTTGCCTGGAATTTCAAATATAAAACTTATATAAAACATTTCAACATCAGTTTTTAATTTTACCACATTCATAAAAACACAAGTCAAGATTTTTTTTTCCTTCGCTTTCTCAAATCAGGTTTTGCAACATAAATACCTCCATACGTTTCTGGCACATTGTTTTGTCTACAAACCTGAAAGAATGCATTAAAACACCCTCATGCAATCATGTTGAATAATTAGGCAACAGCACTATATAAACAAACGTTTGTGGACACCCGATTATAAGATTGCTATGTGCTTATTTTTAAACATCCCATGCCATATTTATTTCCCATTTGCTGATACAATGACCTTCACTCTTCTGGGAAGATGTTGCACTAAATTTTGGAGATTTATGTTAGACTCATTCAAACACAACGATGTTGGTAAAAGTCAAGTACTGATGTAGGTGAGGTGAGGAGCCCTGGGGTGTAGTCAGAGTTCACATTCCTCCCAAAGGTGATCAATAGTGTTGAAATCAGAGCTCTGTAGAAGGACATCTTCCACTCCAACCCATGTAAAGAGTATGTTAATAGAGCAGACTTTGTGCACAGGGACATTGTCATGGAACAGGTTTGGGTCTCAGTTTATGTGAAGAGAAAATGTCATGCTACCGCTTTCAAAGACATCCTTCAGCTTTGTGGTAACAAAACCGCATTCTTTTTCTTTGGAAAAAGCAAATAATCTTCCAATAAAAAATCTAGAAATAAATGTAATAAAACTTTTTTTTTGTAATTGTAGAATAGGGAAATTCTACACTAATTATATTCAGGATATTTTTGTGTAGACATTACAGACAATGAATATCCTCCGGAAAAGTTCACAGTTGGGCCAAATTTAGTTGCAGATTTTGTCTGCAGATCCATTCATCATTTATACAAGAATATCAGAGTTGGCTTAAAGAGGAAAAGAAAAAAAAAAAACAGTTGGTAATTTAGATTCTGAGGAAGAAAACACCCGCACGGCTGATCAGGGCGGAAATAAAACCACAGTAGAGTGCATGCAAATGTCGGAGTTACTCCTGCTCCGAATTTAAATCCAATTTACATGCATGCGTTTGGAGCCCCACCATCATAACCTTGGTCACGTCTCAAGAAGTTTCCAGACCGGTCGATAACCAATTTAATATCATAGCAGTAGAACATCGGTTTAGATGTTGGACTTCTGATTGAATCAGAATCGAGTATAAACCTCAGTACAGCCAAGTTGCCAGTGCTGGACTGGTAAACACGTAAGCCTCGACTGCTCAGATGCATAAATGAGATAGGGGCTGCGGGGGTGCGTAAAAAATTCACCGATTTTTGGAACTTGCTTAGAAAGTAACCCCACAAGCTCTGAGGGACCACTGTAAATGTAAGTCGCTCTGGACGAGGGCGTCTGCCAAATGTAGAATTTTTCAAAACATCCTGAAAAATGTACTCAGTCTAATATGTAAATGTTTCTATTTAGTAACAGCTACAGATTCGTGATTATAAGTAAACTTGATTCGTAATAGGGAGGTGGTAACTCAGTGGTTAAGTTTCTGGGTTACTGATCGGAAGGTCGGAGGTTCAAGCCCCGGTATCACCAAGCCCCCCTTGGAAAACCTCAGCAAGGCCCTTAACCCTCAGTGCTCCAGAGGTGCCGTATCATAGCTGACCCTAGCTTCCTAACATTGCTGGGATATGCGAAAAAAGAATTTCACTGTGCTGTAATGTTCATGTGACAAGTATCTTGCCCTTATTTGGTACAGTTTTAACATTTATGGAAGGAGTCTCCAGTGCCAGTGCTCAGGAATATGATTTTATTAAGTGCTAGAGAAAGAGAGACAGAGTAGAAGGAATAGAAAGAGGAGGTATATAACAAGTGAGAACAGGAACTCACTGGTTTCATACACCTTCCACAACATTAAGGGTAACTAAAAGGGGTTAAAAGGTATTTATTTAATAAATAGAAAATGGCTTTTGGTGGCAAATTTCTGTGTTATGGGACAAAGAAAACACTAAAGGAAGTGATATCACACCGTCCTGGTGCGGATTACATTCCTGTACACCTAAAGTGTGTTTCATGTACTACTTTGATATTTACAGCTTTGCACTACTTGTGTAAAAAAAAAAAAAAACACCTTTGTCAGTCCTGAATTTCTACATTCATCTAACGACACACACACAGACACACACACACCTGTGTGAACATTATGAAATCGATTTATCTTGTTTGTTAAATGATTAACCGTGTGTGTGTGTGTGTGTGTGTGTAGCATGATTATAAATGTTCAGTTCATAGGTCTGTCCATATTAACCACATCAGTAGTTATTTCTTTGAGAGAAATGTAACTCGGACAAACACTTGACAGCTGCCTTCAGAGAGAAGAGCAGCTGAAGGAGCAACTTACCGCAGACATCAATCTTCTCAACCCTGGATGAAAGCATCTGCTTGAACAATATGTATAAATCATATGTATGGAGTAAAGGCATTCGAACACAAGGATACACTGATAACCATATCAGAACCAGGCCTCCATCCTCATACTTTCTCCATTCTCATAGAGTGCTCAGATACCATCACCAGATACCAGGTGACGCTATGTTACCTGGTGAGTTTCTCTGCTTGAATGAACAGACAACAAAACCTAGATAGTTTTTACAATTAACAAGCAAACTATGATCTGTGAGAACAGCAAGAGGAGAAACTACACCATCTAAAGGACATTATAGAAGACCTTAGAACATCTTAAACATTAGAATTCACGAGGATGAGCAGCCCTCGCTAGCTAGGTGAGAAAACGAACCACAAAGTCAGTGCAAGTAGCAGTTCACTATTCGTCAGTTGCTATCAATCATCCACAAGGAAAATATTGTGTTTTTTACTATTTCTCAGGTAAAAAGAATCTATGGATTCATTTCCTTCATTTTATTATACATTTACATCAATAGATCCTATTCTACTTTTAGTCCCCAACTGCTCTTACAATTCCACCAACTCTTCAGTTCTTCCACTAGATTTTGTGTAGATTTGTGAGGTTTATTCAGCCATAAGGGTGTTAGTAAAGCCAGGTACTGATGCACATCCCAAAGGTTCTCAATAGAGTTAAGGTCAGAGCTCTATAGCAGGGGATCCTCCATTCCAACCGATGTAAAGTTTATCTTCATGGAGCTGTTTTTGTGTACTTTGTGTCGTGCTGGAACAGGTTTGGGTCTCCTTGTTAAAGTTAAGAGGAATTTGTATCCAAGCAGAGCCAAAGAAAACATACAACTGTGTGCCTCTAACTTTTAAGGTACTGCATATTGCTGAAAAAGACGGGTGTCCCAATACTTTTGTCCATACAGCCGATATTTGGTATAATCAAACGTGATTGGAGGTAATAGCAGTGTAAAATCATGTACAAACATCATGATAAAAGCGATAAATCACACAAGCCTCGTTCAAGGTAACTAACCTAGCTAGCTAATCTCATTCAAATCAGCTAGCTAACCAGAAACACCATCCTAATAGCTAAAGCACTTATATTGTTTAAATAAAATTATTTATTTAAACAATATAAGCTACTTATTATCGGTTACCAGTATTGATATTGACATGTACCAAAAAGCAAGTGATTGGGCTAGAAAAGTATAACATTAGCATTGCTTTGCTAATATAAATCCGCAGCAGTGGGATAATTGAGAAGTATTTAAGTAATATCTGAAAAAAATAAATCTTGTGTGTGTGTGTGTGTGTGTGTGTGTGTGTGTGTGTGTGTGTGTGGTGTTTTTGGAATTGAACCAGAGTATAGCATGTGTTTAAGGTTTATACTTTAAATACCTCACAGAATTATTGTGTGTATATAAGTTTACACCCTTATTAGTGGACTACAATGCGCTCCATTTTTCAGCTAGGTACGGCGAGAAGAAAACTCCATGCTATCGAACAATCAAAGATCGTTACCTGTGCCCCCGCCCCCAATGCAGGCACACACACACACACACACACACACACACACACACACACACACACACACACACACACACACACTCATGTATACATACGCACATATACATTCAATGGTACAGGTTAAACCTGCTGATCCTGACCCTCTGACACAATGTATGTTGTTTGCTGCTTTTCTGTATGAAGCCTCTTTGATTTCCTACATACCTTTAATGGATGTTAAAGTGCAGGTGTTAAGTTTTTTGGCACTGTTCACAAAACCGAACACAAAACGACACTTTCAGCTTAAACGTACCTGAACAAAGTGTGTGTCTCTACAAAACACACACTTTTGTTTTCAGCAGTTTCCCAAAAGTGCGTATCCACACTGAAATGTCTGAAAAGAATTGCGTGCGTCCCTGTACCGCGCATGAGCAACACGTCATTTTCACCTGCCATTATTTACTTCCTGGCTTTTTGAATGTCGTGGCGATGACTAAAAATTAGTCACCGTTTTCGAAAACTGCGAAAACTGCACATTCTAACAAATACAAGATGCTTCGGTTAGTCCATTTAACTACACAAGGAGCACTGTGTTTCCCCACGGACCATTATAACTGACGCACCACCTGCTAAATTTCGAAGCGCACTGGACAGGTACCAGAGAAGACGCTGAAGAATATGGATGAACCGTGAGAAAACAGTGAGGGGTGAAGAGAAGATTCAGGCCAAAGGAAACGACAGAAAGTTTCAAAAGTTTGGGATCATTTTAAACTAAAACAAGGAAAACACAGTAAAGTGCATTTATCTTTTTTTTTTTTTTTTTAAGTAATTTGAAATACATATTTCTATTTTTCTATTTACAATGTGATGTAATAATTTAGTTTAATTCATTTTCACAGATATTCTTGTGTACTTTCAGCAATAAAAATGTAAATTTTTCAACAACTTTTTCATTTTAAGAGACCCGTCTCATTTTCTCTTGTATACTTAGTGTTGCTCTTTAATAAAGAAAAAGTACTTCTTATCGGATTGCTCGATTAATTAATGGAATAATCAGTAGATACTCAATCACTAATTATTAATTTGTTTTAACGAACATTTCATTGCCATCGGAATGTCGCGTCCTTTTTTCATTGTTCGCCATCAAGATCGTCAAAATGTTTAGTCACGTTGTCAGTATGACAAATTGTCCATTTTGTTTTCAAAAAATAAAAATAAAAAATAAAAAGAAGGTGGGGACTGTTGAGAGGAAGAACACTAGAACAGGAACTAAAACACTCCACGAAACAAACGGTTTTAAAAGCACACTGAGCCTTTATTACTGCATTTCAATGGATAATTGTTTAATAATTGGAATAGTTTACATAATGCATTGCAATAAAAGCGGAAAAATGACACGCGACAGTTATACAGCAATAATTCACTTAGGGATAATTACGCTTCTATTAACTAAAAAAGAACAGAATGGTTGGTCTTTACATGTTGATTTATTGTGCTTGAAATCTTTGAAAGTGTTTTATGGTGGAAAAAAAACCCTGCAGATTTAACTTTAGACCAGAAATTAAATAAGATTAAATACAAAAAAATATTTCTTCTTATAAGTGTAAACATATATAACTGGTGGGGAGAATGTCAGAAAGGTGGAGAGGAAACAAAAAAAAAACACAAAGACAGAAGGGTGGAGAGAAAGACAGAAAAATAGACAAAAAGGCAGGAAGGTGGACAGAATACAAAACAGTAAGGTGAAAGACAAATACAGAAAGGTGGAGAGAACAACAGAAAGGCAGGAAGGTGGAAAGAAAAACAGGAAGGTAAAGAGAAAGACAGAGAGGTGTCAAGAAAGAGTAGGATAGAAAAGAAAGACAGAAAGACAGGAAATTAGAAAGAAATACAGGAAGTTTGACAAAAGACAGAAATATGGGAAGTTTTGAGGAAAGACAGAAAGGATGACCAAAATACAGGAAGGTGGAGAGAAAAGACAGGAAGGTGGAGAGAAAAGACAGGAAGGTGGAGAGAAAGACAGGAAGGTGGAGAGAAAGACAGAAAGACAGGAAGGTGGAGAGAAAAGACAGGAAGGTTTGAGAGAAAGGCAGGAAGGATGACAAAAATACAGGAAGGTGGAGAGAAAAGACAGGAAAATGGAGAGAAAAGACAGAAGGGT